>NC_089744.1:48864098-49131598 GCF_040412425.1 Macrobrachium rosenbergii
GGTCATCAAAGTATTTTTAGCTATTGTGAATTTTGTCTAGTGACCTCACCATGATTACTATATATTTGTATGATGTGATAAAAAGACGCAAAGCAAATTTTCCCGTTAAGCCAATTATTAACTCCACCGCTTCTAATTCACACAGTTTAGCAAAATTCCTTGTTGATATTCTTAGCTCCCCGGTTGGTACCATTTCTGATGCCAACAGAAAGAACGATGTACATTTGATAACTAAACTGAATAATGTATAAATAATATGCTTATGAATTTTGATGAAATTATTATTTTCAAAGGTACCTATAGGTGGTCTGCTAGAATTCTTATCTGATACCTAAAAGACCAGATAGCTGAATATGGCATTTTCTAAGGACATTGTAACAGAACTGACTGAAAATGTATCAACGAATGTAAATTTGAATTCAACGGGAAATTTTAATTTTAAGATTTTGATATGGCAATGTGTAACCAACCTGTAATTTCCGTTGTAAGCAATTTGTGTATGAAAAATTTTAAAAGCAGAACATTATTAGATAGAATAATTCCACCTTATGTAGTATATTTATGTTGATGATATATGTATTTGGCAAGGGAACGAAAATGTAAATAATATCTTGGTACATTATCTGTAATGGTCACATCAATAAAATCCGCTGTGGGAATGGAAAATGACGGTAGCCTACCCTTTTTGGATTCCCTAATTCACAGAAGTAGTAATGGGTTTACATATCGTGTATACAGAAAACCTACCAATATTTTTCCTATGTTTATTTATTTTTTATTCTGGCCAAAGCAAAAAAAGTAAAGAAATCCGTTTTAACATCCATATTATCAAGACCATTGCTGACATGTAGCCCTGAGTATATTGATGATGAAATAGATATAATTAGGAATACAGGCAAGGAATCAAAATACCTTGATAACAACTCGGAAACTTACAACACTCAAAAAACCTGCCAATCCTACCACAAAGTAAGAACTCTTGGATTAATGTAGTATTTAGGAACAATAATACAGTGAAACAAGCCCTAATAAAGAACTCTCTTGACATTACTTAAGGATATGTATATCAAATCCTACGTAAGTCACGTGACAACTTTTATATTGGTCAAACTAGTTTTCTAATTTGGAAAAGGGAATAGACCAGCATAAAAAAATGTATACAGTATGCTCGTGAGAACAATGCAATTTTTATTCACGTAAGTGAAAACGATCCTGCCATCAACTGGTGATACTGGAAAGAAACGTTATCGAACCCACTTTTAGAAAAGAAAGCTCCTATAGGAACATGGATGTCAGTCAAGGAATATGTAAAGTGTACGGATTTTAAGGAAGATAATTTATCCTAGGCTTAGAGCAAAGGGGTGAGCCCACTGGCAAACATGAAACAAGGTTTGCAAATGGAGTGCTGACCTCAAATGTTAGTGAGATCAGTGCTCGTTCCTTTTCCCTCCACTTGTCAGGTGTGAGTGATTTTTCCAAACGGCTGTAAGTTAGTTTGACTTGTCGCTCTAGCACATATATAGATGGCGAATTTCTACCACAACATATCAGCCCTCTTGAAGGTCTCCTGGAAATTTTTTAAATATTTAAAACGAAAATTGTCAGGATTTATACCCAGTGCTTCATTTGTACCTACGGTACATCTGCATACACACACACACACACACACACACACATATATGTATATATATATATATATATATATACATATATACATATATATATATATATATATATATATATATATATATATGTATATATATATATATATATATATATATATATATATATATATATATATATATATATATATATATATATATATATATGTGTGTGTGTGTGTTAAAAGCAATGTCATTATGAGCAGAGGCTATTTTCTTATTTATCTGTTCAGTCAAAAGCATAAAACTTCACCTAGTGGCGATATCTTGCTGGCTAAATTTGCATTGGCTGATGGTTGTATATATTAAATCTAGTCTTATACCAACACAAGCCCTTGCATAAAGTCAGGCTGTAGGTGTGGTAAGAATTTAAATGGAATTGATCCACCCAACCAAAACATAACAGAATAAACTGATTAGGAAGCAAGCTGCCTACATGATAACTACAGGAGTAAGACCCTCACCACTTAAGTCAAGGAAGCTGCTGCCAGCTGTGTAAACAATCAAACACCATCGCACAGAAGGAATGACAAAGCTGCCGTCTAAGTCATCATAAAATGTGAAGAGAATGACACTAAGATGTGTAACATCCTTAAGACCTCCTTCAAATCGAGCCACTTAGGCAGTACCCAACCGAAAGACCGAAGATCCTCAGTACCACCATTAAAACAGTAAACCATGCTGATGATACCATCAATGTATCTGATCAACGGAGATTTTGGGTCACGTTACTGTAACAGCAATTACAAAGGCTAGCAACCCCCTCAGCCCTACAATCAAATATTACCTTCACCTACTTACAATATATCCAAGATATTTATTAGGCTTATTACCCTTTCATCCCTAAAGAACAATGGTATTACCAGTGGAGTTTTTAGATATCCTGAGGGCTATGTCCCTTAGGCTGACATATGTATCATGAATTTTATAAATGTACCAGTGGACAAGGTCAACGAGATTATTGTACAGAAGGCTGCAAACTCAGACACTTCCCCCTTAGACATTTTCGAAAATGCCTTCCGGAACCTTCTGGAGATATGTGCTGAAGTGACCCTTAATATATCAAAGAGACCGCTTCCGTCAGATCAAAGACCTCCCTCTTGGGATCTTGTTCATAGATATATACAGTATATGGCAGAAGTTGAAGAGAGGACCTTCAGCTCCCTTCCTTAACCAAAGATATACTGTATGCCAATGCTACAGTGACATCTTTATTGCCGTTGATTCCTACATGAGTCATTTGTCCGCAGGACACACTGAAAATTTGCTCAAGCCTGAACTTCATTGTCAAGTGTAGTGAGGACAGCTGCTTCCTACATTAGACATAAGCAAAAAAAAAAAATTCCAGAAAGCAACAACAGTGGGCCACTAGCCATGAAGCTGTCCCTGATATATGAAGTGAGCAATTACACAATGTAGCTCAAGGAAGGCAGCACACATGGAAGCAGACAGCCCATGAATAACAGGTAAAGCAGCCACCTCGTGGGAAAGCGTATGCACAAACAGTTGGAAGTGTATGCCGACTCACGAACAACGACGCCCTCACCAATGCAAGGAAGAAGCCAGGCTTATGTAACTAGAATAATTATCCATGGCGCCATGTTCATTTCCCCTGACAGCCAAGTGCCTTCATAGCTTTGTTTCCTCCCCGACCTGGTTAGTCCCTTTGTGATGAGAAAGCGCGCCTCCCATCATACAGATGCTGGAGAGTCGAACAGTGTCGTCTTTTCGATAAAATATTTTCCTATTAGGTTATCAGTCTAAAATTTTTTAAATAATTATTTATTGGAAACTTATCATCTATATTTTCTTCATAATCTTTTTACAAAATCAGGTAAGAAGTAAAGAAAGACAAAATTTGAAATGTAATTGAATATGCAAAAATGACTGAAAGTTAAATCTAACAAAGTAACTAGTGAAGTTTTCATATCAAAAATACCGCCAGAAGAAAAGAAACACGATGGAGCGAATCAAAGTCCATCATCACGATATATGAAACTTCATTGGAAATTGACGAAAGTGCCAGTACCAAATACACACAAGGATGTGTCAAGTCTCAGCAACCGCTTCATTAGACACACCACAGCAACTCTTGTGCATGTTTGCTAGCCTGTTTCCTTCAAAAAACATTTCCATCGTTCGTACTTTCATGTATGCAGTGGCTTAGCTGGCATTCCATCAGTGGGGGGCGTAGGTGGGGCCAAAGAAAATTACATAAAACTAATGTACCAATCCCGTAATTAGTAAAATGTACTATTCTCGAATGTATTTATCCATGTGAATGAAGAAAAATAATAGTATTAGTAGTTACTAAACCTGTATTTGACATTACAGAGCCCAATTTTCAATTAATTTTCAACTCTTGCTATATGCAAATGTATCAAATACTGTAAGGGTTAAAGTTTAGCTACAAAGAGAATTTCAACACTTGGGGGGGCGGCAGAGGGAAGGCCAAGCACCCATGGGGGAGTGGGTCCCCTGGACCCCCTTTAGCGACGCCACTGCATGTATGTGTTATCTTATTATTATTTCTAAAATTTTCAACCTCAGACGAATGTATCATTTGTAGGGTTATTACTCCTTTTTCTTTATATATATATATATATATATATATATATATATATATATATATATATATATATATATATATATATATATATATATATATATATGTAAATTACTGACTCGATGTTAAAGCCCAGCACTTACGGCAGGTGTTGTTTCACTATGTGACTCAACCCTATTGGGTGCTCTGTATATATATCTTTTACTGATACTACGCCTCTCACGAGGCACAATTTCAATTTCAATTTCGCAACCAGGGCACTATCTTCTGACACTATGTGGATGGATGCCCACGACCATAGACAGCAAAGAAAATAGTTTGCTTGGAATCCTTCCCAGATAGGCTACTAATAGCCGAGGCCTGAAGTATCCACCAACAACAACAACCCAGTCTTTTTAGTACAAAGAGACTTGGCCTTATCCTCCGCTGCACAAGGAGACTATGGAACTCTCATATCGATTTAAGAAACTTAGGCTATCAGGCCTAACTTTTGGTCATTCAATGCTGAAGGCAGTGAGAAGGGGGAGGTGGAAAGCAAGATAAGGAAATTCACAAAAAAAGGAACTGAAGTACAAGGATCCAAAGGCGGACCAAGAAAAACACACACACACACACACAGTTGTATAAAGAAGTAACTGGTGAAGGTGTTGAACAACAAGAGTGAAGAAAGGAATAGGGAAGGAAGTCTCACATCTACACCTACAGGAACCTAGTGGAAAAACCACGTGCCTTGGGAGGAATGAAACTAAATGTGATAGCCCAGAAAATCCCACCCATTGCGGACTTAGGAGGAAAGCATAGAGAGATGACAGAAAAATAAGGAACTTGCACCTTGCCACTCATTATTAGTGTCTGCAAATTATAGACAACAAATGTACCTGAACCAATGCAAATATATTTACCTAGGTTTGTAGGTCCGAGTCCAAACGACCACATCAGGCCTCTTATTCCAAACTTGATAAATACAAAGCAATCACAAATGTCAATTTAATATGAAAGATATCGCTAGCTGGGAAACTTACAGCTATCGACAAATTGACATTGAATATTTTTTTGTATTCTTAATAAGTCCACTGAAAGATAATACAGTTATATAGAGACAAATACATATATAATACAAATAAGAAAATAGTCAGTGCTATACATAGGCTACTATATATATATGGGTGTGTGTGTATGTGTGTTTCTGTGTGGATAGACAGAAAGATAACTTGCTCATTTTCTCTCATAAGCAATTTTTAAAATTTCAGTGGTATTATTAGCACTGACTATTTTCTTATTTGTATCATATATGTACTTCTCCATATCACTGTATTATCATTCAGTGGACTTATCAATAATAAAAAAATGCAGGTTTTCTTCCATTTAATGTAAATTTGTCGATAGCTGTGAGTTCTCCAGCTGGCGATAACTTTCATATTAGATTGACATTTGCTATTGCTTTGTATGTATCAAGTTTGAAATAAGAGGTCTGATGTGGTCGTTTGACTGTTATAAACACTATATATATATATATATATATATATATATATATATATATATATATATATATATATATATACATATATATATATATATATATGTCTATATATATATATATATATATATATATATATATATATATATATATATATATATATATGTCTATATATATATATATATATATATATATATATATATATATATATATATATATATATATATATATATATATATATATATATATATATATATATATATATATATATGTGTGTAAGAAATAGAGAGAGAGAGAGAGAGAGAGAGACAGAGAGAGAGAGAGAGAGAGAGAGAGAGAGAGAGAGAGAGAGAGAGAGAGAGAGAGAGAGAGAGAATTAAAGGTTCGTTTTGCATTTTGGGCACGACCACAGAGAAGTTTCAAGGTCATTGAGGCTCTTTTGGTAAGTGTATTGTTTTGAAACTTGCAAGACAATTTTGTTATTTTGCAAACGTTAAAGCCATTACTTTGATATGAAAAATCTATCGGAAAACATGAGTTCAGCCAAGTCGTTATCAAGGTATAAACATACCATTTACTTCAAAATTTTGAATAAAATTCTGGCTAGTAAGGCATGAGTTTGAAGATTATTTTATGATAACAAAACAGTATTATAATCAATAGCTGGAAAAGTAAAAAAAATCACACGCTTTCATATGCACTGCCACATTTCTTTCAGATCATAAGTCGGGTGAGATGTTCATTGAGAACAGTGCTCGTTGATTCGACCGTAAACATGAGATCACGGAGTAGTGTTTTTTTTTTTATTTTTGCAATGAGCTATATGAACCGCAATAGTATTGAATCGACTAGTTCCAGGAGTAAAAACAACAACAACAGTAATAATAATGATAATAATAGCTGTAATAATCTGCCAGCAACACTAAATAAATTAATAATAAAACAGCCATTATCAAGAGAATGAATAAAAGCCATTTTAAAATTGGAGTTTTATATGGCAACGATGATTGCAGGTGGATTTGAAAGTGGATGTAGTCAGCAAATGGGCGACCTGCCCATATACTTCCTATTTTATTTCATAAATGGATGTGCAGTTGTACCCTGCATACTAAACTGAAGGACAAAATCCATTTACATTTTCCGGAAATCGTGTGGCATCTTTCGTTAACTTTTACAGATTTATCGAGACCTTATTATATAACGTACTTTATACAAACCGAGAGAAATATCTGTGTATATATAATTCATGTATTTACTTTGAGATTAACTGTTAGGCGGAAACTAGAAAGCTAAAATATTTCAATGTCAGGAGGGAGGAGGCGAGGTGTAAGCCAACGGGGAATGCAACTGTTATGCTGTCACACAGGCCTTCGTCTCTCACCCTCCTTTAATTAGCATCCCACTGGTGTATTTTTATTGTGGCGATAGACACTTTATCCTACATCCAAATTTATGAGCAACTCACTCTCTAAGTGGCAAAAAAATATATATAAATATTTATATAAAGGTACCGATGACGTTGTAGTGACAATAGCAACTAGTCTAAATATTGGATATTAGTCGTACGGGTGGACACCCTGGAGGTCTTGATCTGGTGTGATGATAATCTAGTCCACTTTATTCGTACTAAATTAATTTGAACTCGTATATATCTATGCATTATCTACCCTTAATCTTATTTCATTGCCAATGTAATTACTGAAAAGAAAAAAATATCATCTACGCATATGGGAACGACGAGTCACTTAGTAACCATTATTTTTTCAAGTCTTGACTCCATTTTCTCTGATCATCCAGAGCCGTTAGTGTTCCGTTACTGTTTCCTTTAGCCAACCTGGTCACTTGCGTGGTTCCTCTTTGCATTGATATATTATGAATTTTATATCTAGAATATGTTATATACTAATGGATAAAGTTTTTGCGCAAACGGCAATTTCGTCAATCCGGATGCTCTCCTTCACCCGCTCGCTGAACTTATGCTTCTTGTCTTTACCCCCCACAAAACAAGTAATTCCTCACGATTTACGCGGTATAAGTTTGGATCTGTTTTTCTCAATAGGATTATTCACAAGTGTAATTTAAATGCACTGTTTTCACTTTGGAAAAAGAATACTAATAATAAGGAATCCATTATGAACTCGTAATGTTACATAATGCGTACTCTTTTTATGACGGCATTAAGGCATCAAGGAAGTGAAACGATATTCCACCATATGCAGACAGAAGAGACGCTTTCGTATGGATATAACATCTTCTTTTAAATTCATATTGCATATGTTTTAAAATGTTGATATTTAAGATGTTATTAGCATAAATTAAGTACTAACATTGAAAATAAAAATATTGTATGCTTAAAAATCAAATTTGGCGGTGATACGCATGCGCAGGTGCGTGTCCAACCCGGAGGAGCCTCTACCCTGCTACGACATGGCGAGTACTCTCATTCCTTTGGAAAGAAGTCTTGTAAATCTTTATTAGTTTTGGCTTCGTGCGTAACATTTAAGGATTATTTAGTGTTCAGTGGCTAAGAGTGATGTGTTCTCTATCATCATGTGGCATCCAGAAGGAAAATAAAACCGTGAGTAATTTATGGTGGAATATAATATGTAGGCCTCTTAAATCCATTGTGTTGATTTTTGGTGAGCGAAATTGAAGAAGCCATCATAATCAACGCGGGAACTTGGGTAAATTTCTATATTTATAACCCTATAATGGTGTCATTAATCCTAATTATTAGTGAAAGAGTAAGAATCCTTGTGTGTTTGAAGTGTAAAGCTTTTAGAATAGTGAAAGGGAAATAAACTAGGGACGTTTGCAATGGAGTTGATGAAGTGGTGAGAACTTCGCTCAGTCAGTGGTGCTGGGGTGTCCATGAGGTACGGCCGCGTACTGCCCCTTGCTCCTTATATCATCACTTAATTGTATTAAAATATTAAATTAATTGTTTAGCCATCTTTCCTTTAAGATGAATAAAAGTTGCTGTTTGCTTGTAGGGGGTCACGAAAGTGTTTAAATGTGTGTCAAGGTCATTGTCCCGTACTCGTGGAAGGTTGTGGTGGTGAGGCTACACCATCTTGTATCCTTTGGGCCTACCTTCGCCGACCAGAGATAAATGGAAATTAAATGTTTATAAGAGAAGTTCGGCTGAGAATGTCTGAGGTAGTATCCACAATATTTTGCGAGGAGAGGGATATCTATTGGGGTGTATTAATTGTCGACATCGTGATTGCCCGAGAGAGTGATGGGGGACATCGTGTCAAGAGGGATGAATGGCGGTGAAACTCGTGTAGTAGAAACCACAAGTTTTTTCTCGGAAAGCTTCTTTGGGATGGAGTTACATTTTAATCTCGTCATTCTGTTAGTTTCTTGACGAATAAGGTCCTGAATTATAAATAATAGCTGCAATTCAGTTGCGTACTGAAGATCCCAACATAACCTCCCAGCCTAATAACGTTCCTGCATACCAGGCCTTGGTATCCTAGTTAACGATAGGCATCCTAAACGTTAATTTTCGTTGAAATTCTTTTGGATGTGAACTATGTATCCTATGTGTAAGATTTATGATACCCCAGGTTAGGAGCAGTTGGCCCGCTTACATCCTCGGCTTGTAGGCTACCCATGGGATCTTTCTTTTGTAAACAGGCAACGGTAGGCCATTTCAAACTTTGGGTGCCCTATTAGATGTTTGATTTTAAACATTTTTTAGAAATGTTGTTAGAAAGTAGATTATACATGTTCCCAATGGTAAAGTTCAGGGGTAGAGTGCATGACTTTGGGTTGTTGGTCCAAGTGGGGGGGAAGCCACCCCCTTGCCAGCCAAGTTAAAGCATGGCTTCTGAGGTTAGGTTAGGTTAAAGTAAGTCTGGTTGGGTCATATGAACTCTTAAATGGCTACTTTGGAAATGCCTACTAGGCCACAACACCTCTGACCCCTCAAGTCAGCATTCGTTCCAAGTTCAGTATGGGAATTAATTTCCTATAGTTTATTATGTGATTTTGATGAATCTGACCTTTGTAGGGGAAATGGCCATAGTCTTTCAACCACTCTTAAGATTGCTAGGATGGGGCAAGTTTGGAATTCATGCAGTGTCAAACATCTCTTTGTTATGATTAAAACTTTTGACTTGTTAGAGTCTGCTCAAATGAAATTTTTAAAAAAGATTTTTAGAGGTAATATTGAAAACGGTATATCTAAGCCGGCATTCTGCGGCGAGCCCCCCACCCCCCTCCATAGGTAATGCGGCAAAATTGTAACCAGTAAACACCCCTAGGGTACGTTAGGTTGGTATTTTTAGGGGTGTCTACTGGTTACAATTTTGCCGTATTAGCTATGGAGGGAGGTGGGGGGCTCGCCGCAGAGTGCCGGCTTAGATCTACCGAGTCGTGTAGTCTTCAAAGGTCAATTACTGTTTAGTTACAGCCGCCCGACAAAATATTACTGTAAATTCTTGTAAAGCAAGTAAAATAACATAGGAAAATGTCAATTGCCATAGTCTAGCTCACCGCAGAACTATGGCTTAGGATTACCTTGAAAACATTTGACGTCACATATTTTCCGTACAAACCTAATTTATTTTCATAAAAACAAAGATATGGCATAATTTTTGGCCACTGCTGCAGAACCTCAGTTTCGCTGACACGTGGTCAATGAGGGCATTTAAAAAGCCAGCTCAATCAAAAACAACAATGGTGGCCACCTCAGCAGCCAGTGTCACTGGTCAATATGGGTAGCCCAAGTGATGGCCAAATTGGAACAAATCTCCCCACCACCATCGTCTTCACTCGTGCTAAGGAAATGGTACTAACGTTTGAAAATACATCATTTCATGGAAACAAGGGGGCTGTGTAATTAACTTGAGATTATTTTCTCCTAAATGATAAAATTAACATGTATAGGCACTGAAAATATCTATGTAACCAATAAATAACTACTCAAATGGAATATAGACAGTAACCAAATGGCTTGGAAATCTAGTAATGCCTAACCACCTGCACAAATTTTTGTTTTAATGCAGTAAACGCATTCTGGTATTATTATAAGAACTATGATTATTTCATAAAGCACATAGAAAAAATCAGTAAGAACAACCAAAATATACCAAACGCTGTTTCTTTAGAAAACTGATTACTGTACAGTAAATGACAGATCTCAGGTAAAGGGGTTAACCTTGGGGGTGAGATTTAAAAGGATGAATAGATCTTGCAACACTATTCTTTTCCTGGCTGCACCCTAGCAATCATAGAATGTTTGGAAGACTATAGTTAACTCGTAACAGTGCTTCACAGCACCCCACAGTAGGCTGCGCAAACTTTAAATAAAAGCCTATACTGCACCTCAAAACAAACTGGTAACATACCTTCAAACTATAACTTCTCTGTAATTCTCCAAAGTGATGGTATATGTTATTTGTCTTTATTAATTCTCCAAAGTGATGGTATATGTTATTTGTCTTTATTTATGAAAGGGTTGAATATGGCAAAGTATGAGTATTTTACAAGCCCATGATATTTATTGAAAGCTGCTACATGGACTTTTTGCTATATTTTATTCACGTAGTCATTAATTGAGGGGAACCAGTGTATTAATTTTTTTGAAAGGGAAAAACAAAAGGGTCACAGAATGGGTTTTTGGCTAAAATCATTGTATATATTGTATATTCCAGGTTTAAGTAGCCTTAGATTTATCCCAATAAATAAAGACTTCATAGAACAGAAGTAGTAAGGATTACGGTCAAAAAATGATAAATTGTAAAATATAATGTGAATGGCAAAAGCAACTAGATTATTTCATAGACTCAGTTCTTCGCTGGGTGGGGGGGTTCCGTTCTCAGCTACCACTCTGATGGTCGCGAGTTCGAATCTCTGACCGGCCAGTGAAGAACAAGAGAAATTTGATTCTGGTGATAGAAATTAATTTCTCGCTATAATGTGGTTCGGATTCCACAATAAGCTGTAGGTCCCGTTGCTAGGTAACCAATTGGTTCTTAGCCACGTAAAATAAATCAAAACCTTCGGGCCAGCCCTAGGAGAGCTGTTAATCAGCTCAGTGGTCTGGTTAAACTAAGATACACTTAACTTATTTCATAGACTCAGACTGGGATGATCTAAGTCAGGCAGTTTTCACAATGTTGGGGTGTGTTGATAGTAACTAGTACAATGAAAATATCTCAGGAATACTGGCAGCTTAGATAAAAAAAAAAAAAATTAGAATATGAGTTAGAACAAAATAAGGAATACAGTCAAATAATAATAAAGTGTAATTAATCTAAATGGCATTGGTTAATGAATTTGAACTGTTTTTGCCATTAGGAAAAAAGATGGTGTATGAAGGGTGCCCAGCATGTGTTCTCTGAAAGTGATGGCTAAGGTAGATCATGTAACTCTCCCTGGTGAGATCTCTGCGCATGCTCATAGTCTATTACCACCTGCTCCAGTCTTGATGGATGCCCTTGAGTAACTCCGGTTAATGCACCTTGTTCATTGTGCTCTTAAGATCTCATAGCTTCAACAAAGGGGTCATGTACTGGTTTCCATGTTCCTGTTGCTGTTCCAGCATGAGAAGTCTTGATGGCTCCTTGTGCAGTTGGTTCACAAGAAAATTCTGTGCTTGTCCCTGCCTTGTAATTGGTTATCTCAAGACAGAAGAGTAAGACCTTGCAAAGTTGGAACTTGTCAAAGCACATAAATACCTTAGTGTGTTGAAAGCCACGACAGAAGCAGGTCTTTCTGTCCATCTTTTGTGTCCGTGTGTTCAGGAAGGTTACAATGCAACTTTTGTCCCAGTAGGAACAACTAGCTATACTTTTGCAGGTCATTCTTGGTTACTTATCATTCTTGGAGAAGTTCTTTTTACTTAAGCATCTCCACCAATGGTCACTTTAGTTGGGTCTTGAGTAACACTGATTAACCTGCGGCAATCGTCCCGCTCATCCTGTACCTCTCAGCCATTAAGGGACAATCTGGCCTGTTGGTTAGATGACAGCAACATCATTGTGGTAGCTCTGCTTAACTTGCCACCTCTTGAGATACTTTTGTTCTTGGATGCATTAAGAAATGGTATAACGCTCGCCTGTAGGACCTAGTAACTTTTGGTATGTGAACAGATGATGATGTCTTGTAAATTCACACAGCATTTGTGGTCATGCAAGTACTGTATAATATTCCAGGAAAAAGTTATTGGCTAATACATTGGCTAGTTTTAATGAGGAGCAATATGACTAGTGGCATACTCCAACAAGCAAGGTGGGATGATCATCCTTCTCCCTTGTCAGTAAGTGAGGTGGATGGATAAGTGGGCCGTTCACTATACCATTGAGCTGTCAGCCAGGTACATTCCAGGCAGAAGGAATGTGATGACAGACCAGCTCAATTTTCAAGGGCAAGTTGTAGGGATGGAATACCCCGTAAATTATTGCTTGGCAGTAAGGCTTTTTGAGCATGGAGAACATTTTGATTGACATGTTTGTCATGACAGTAAACAGAAAGCTCATGGAGTTCTGCTTCACTGTCTGCTTGGACAGATGGAGACAATTCAGTAATTTTTTGCAAGATGAAGGCTTTTATTGCAGGACCTCTTTTTTTTTTTTTTTCTCGCAGTCTCTGGATATCATCACCATCTGTGTATTGGGGAAGTGGGCCATATTTTGTAATTGTAGTTCGTGTCTTAGATGGGAGATTATCTAGTCAAGGCCATTTTTCGGCAGAGCATGGACTTCCTTTTCCACCTTCATTAAGATGAGCTCTTCTCACTTGCCGCAATGAAAGCCAGTCGTTCGGCCATGAGCCAAATATTTTGACTGAAGGGTGTAGAATTCTCTTCCTTAGTAGGACTGTCCATGCTCAAGAGAATTTTCTAACAATCATGCCCACCCACAAATTCATCACCAAGAATGGGACATGAGTTTTTTTCCAGTCTAACTCAGGTGCCATATTTTCCCCGGGAGAGTCCTTGGATAGACACCTCGCTCTCAGGGATGTTTTTCTGCCAGCCTTAGCACTGCAAAGTGTGTTGGTGAGTTACGCAACTTTAAACATCAAGTCTGGCATTCATAGGATTCTTGATGAAAGATTTGAATAGTTTCTCTATCCATCCCCTTCAAGACTTCATTGCTGGCAATCTAGATGAGGTACTTTTGTGCCCAGTGCATGCAGAAATAAGGTGGTGGTTTCCAAGAGATGATCAAGTGGACATACTGGTCTGGTAAGGTAGATGACCATCCAGTCTAAGTGAGACCTCTGAAGTTTGGAGTTACCTTTACCTTGGCTCTTTGGAGGAACTAATTGGTTCCCTAGGTAATGAAGGAGGGTATCTGGTGTTGACAGACCATCCTGTACCGCATTCTACCCAAAGGACTGCTTGCAAGTCCTTGGACACCTTTTCCATAGGAATAAGGTGGTTGCTCAGAAGGTTGTGTAATTACTCAAGCTCCACTTGGACAGGAAGGCATGCTTAAAGTATGAGTTTGACATGAGGTTGTGGTTGACTGGGTGAGTGACTGGCTGCTCGCCCTTCCTTCTTCTTTTCTCTCTCTCAAGGGGTTGCAGTCAAGCCAAATACTTACAGACTAGACCTAGATTCAGGTCAGTGGCCATTTCCAGTCATATGAATACAGTAATTCATTTTTAATATGTTAGGGTTTGGACTTCTTTGAAAAATATAATTTCATATAAGTAACTTGCCAAGTAATTACATAGCTATACTTTCCACTCATGCGGCGGTTTGAATTTTAAAATCTGCTGTAGCGCTCCAGTTGTTCAGTGTAGGTGACCGGTCCTGCCCACTAATGGGAATACTATGGATGACTTATCAGACAGCCTTCGTTCTCCTTTTGCCGTGCTAGGTGTAAACATCGGGTGTATGCAGCAGTTTTATTATTCACCAGTTGGATAACCGGATTTCAGTGAAATATCACTGATTTTGAATAGTCTTCAAGCCTACAGCTTTCAGGATCAGTATTTTGTTGCTTTGTTATTAAGATCTGATTCAAGTTTATCATATTTTGCTATAGCAATTTTGCAATCAGTTGATTAACTCTCCTTTACCGAGTAGCATACTATAATGAAAATATCATGTTCACTGCTGAACCGATGTTTTTGGTGGCGAATACATATTGGCGTCTCAAATAATGTTTGATAAGGAATTGAGATATATTTCGTGTGATGGTACTTTGTGTGCTTCAAAACAATTGTTAGTAAAGAATTTATGTAGAACAGTTTCTTATTATACTTTCCTTTGTGCAGAGAACTGAAAATGTGTAAGAGCAGAACATAGTAAGGAGAGAAATTACTTATTTTGGCGGCAATTGGCTTTTGGATAGATAGACTTTCTTGACAACTGAGAATCGGCACCAATGCCCAGGAGCACTCACTAGCTTCCTGAGCTACTAGCTCGCCTGATGCCAACTCTCCCCACATTAATTTTTTCTCCTCTGCTGCTAGCCCTCTTGTCTTCTCCCACGCTTGGCTCCCTAGCTTCCTTCCTGTGCTTTGCAAGTCTTGTGTATGGGTTAACAGAAGTTGATCTTGTGATAGTGTAGCGTTGTGCAGTGGAGGAGGTGATTATCCTGCCCGTCAGTTCTCTTAGACCTAAGTCACTGTCATACCCCCCTGAACCTGGAAGAAGTCACTGAAAGTCCAATGGAAGCTGATGGGAAGTCCCCTGGTTAATTGCCCCCTCAGTTGAACCTGTTGTACAGTCCCAGGTTGTGACAGACAGCCACTGAAAAGGCGTCTTGGCGGAAGTATAGGGAACAAAGTGACTATCTGGCCCGTAGGATCTCCTAGACCAAAAGTCACTGTCTTGCTCCCCTAAACCTGTGAGAAGACATACTTGCGGTCCAAGGGAGTCCGAGGGGTTTGCCCCCAGGTAGTTGCCCCCTCAGTCGAGCCTCTTTTCTGGTCCCAGGCATCGGCGGACAACCATTGAAAAGGCGTCCAAAAGGATGCTCTTTAGTGAAATAGGATCTGGTTTGGAAGTCCATGGCGCTTGTCTTCTGAACTTCAAGTTGTGGAGCACCAGTATTTGGCGCCAATGCACTCATCCAGTGCTTGTAGGTGCCCAGCACCTGGTGCCCAGCAACCTCCAAGTGTCCAGTGGCTCCAGAGGCCCCCCCTCCGACGCTCCTAGATGGGAGGAAGAAGATATACTGAAGGTCCAAAGGAGGTTGGTGGGGTTTGCCCACGGGATATTGCCTCCTCAGTTGAACCTATCACTCAGTTTGCGTAGTGGAAGACCCTCAGACTGCTGTTGGAAGAGTGTCCCTTTTAGTGCCCACCAGATGTTGTCGGATGCAAAATTAGCCCTGACAAAAGGCATTCTAGGTGTTTTTCATAACATGTCCCGACCCTTGAAGAGATGTAGTGACAATGAGACGTCTTCTGTTACGTTTCAATGGACTAGGATTCTTCTCTTGGTGATGTACAACAGTCACAGTCTCCGAGCACACAGCACCTGCTGTCTACCTCTGCGCACTCTGCACTGGTTGCCACAAGTTTGGTGCCAACTCCCGAGCGCCCGGCACCAATTCCAGAACGCTCGGTGCCTACTTCAGAGTGTCAATATCTATCCAGTACTTGACTCCTGCCTGTGAACAGTTATCACCCACTCACAGACAGTTTTTTAGAATGCACTTGTTCTTTCTTGAATGCCAGTCCCCGATTGAGCGCCTGGCTCTGGTTTTTTCAAGTGACCGGTGCCAGTTCCTGACAACCTGGTACCAATTCTTCAGTATCAGTCTTCCGCATCTGGGCGCCATATGGAGAGCATTAGTCTGCATATAGAGAGGTCCCCTTTTCAGAGGACATTTATGTCCAGTATTTTTGAGCTTTGTGAAGATAGCTCCCTCCTCGTAGACAGCAGGAGCACTGGTTAAGAAGACAGAGGACTTCCAATTTTTAGTTACGAGACATTACCTTGATCTGTCTCTGAGCCCTTTCCTGTGTGGGGAAGGACGATTGAGATGTCCTTTAGAGATCCCCGCTCTTTACTTTGAAACCTCAAAAAGAGAAAACTCGGGTGCACTTTTATTACTGAGGGAGTCACACAATCACATTCAGCCCTGTTATTTTCATCTCTTGGCCTAAATCTCTTTCCTTGGGACACAGTTGAGAGAACTGTGTCTGTTCTGCAGAAGGATTTGGCTCAGTTTGTCAAACCCACAGTTATGCCTTGCTAGGTTTCTGTGTTTTCCACATGTCTCCGGCCAGTGCATTGTGTTATTGAGTCCATTATAATCGAGTCCGCTTGAATATTCAAGTGTCCGCCGACTGTCAGAGTCTGCAGGGTCGGCAACTAGTCTGCATGGTGGTCTGCGAGTCGGGATGAGGATCTGCAAGTTCCCTCAGTTGTCCTCGAGACCGCATAGTTGTCAGCAAATCAGCACGGCCCGCAATGCTTCTTTTTTCTCTTAGAATAGAAGATGAAACTCAGGATAGAGATGAACCAGACAATCATGTCAGCCACTCTCCAAGGGCATTTGGATGAAGACCTGAGTAATGCAGGAAGTATCCTTCCATGTTCCCGCCGGACTCTGGGAGTATCTCAAGTCCGTCTGGCAGGATAGAGTCCTCTAGTGTTCCAGCCTCTCTACTGCAAGCCTACTCTTGAGTCCTCACTCTAGTGTTTGACTTCATGTCCTGGAACGTCATTCTTTACCTGGACGACTGACTTGTTAGATTACCTTCGAAGGAAAGTTCGAGGAGGTTTTCTGATATTTTGCGGCAGGGAAATGCAGCTGGACACTTGTTCATCCCCTTAGCCCTGAATTAGGTCGGGCCTACAGTAGTGGCTGTCCGAACATAACCATTGGAAGGGAAGTGCCTTCATACTACAAACCCAGACTTAATATTCCATTCAGATACCTAGGATTTCCATTCAAACACCTAGGATATGGGTTGGGGAGCCTGCATGGGGAACTAGGTAGTTTCCAGGACACAGCACTTGGAAGAACATAGTCTTCTCAGATAGCTGAAAGATTTTCACTTATGACTTCAATGCTTATTGACCCTATTGCACTTCTAGATTGTGGTAATCTTGTTACAAGACCACAGCCCTAAGCATATTCTCTGTCAGATAGAAAGCTTTTCACTTATGGCTTCAGCACTTTTCGACCCTATTTCACTCCTAGCCTGTGGTAATCTTGTCACAAGACCACACTCCTAAGTATATTCTCATCTCTGTCAGATAGCTGAAAGCTTTGCACTCACGGCTTCAATGCTTCTCGACCCTTTTTCACACCTAGACTGTGGTAATCTTGGTTCAGGTGAGTCCTTAAGCATATGGAGAAGGAAGCAAAGCAAGGACACACACACACACACACACACACACACACACACACACACACACACACACACACACTCTCTCTCTCTCTCTCTCTCTCTCTCTCTCTCTCTCTCTCTCTCTCTCTCTCTCTCTCTCTGGGACGTAGACCCTCTTGCACGGGCAACTGACGCCATGCTACAAGACCTTTGACGCCCTTCCGCATTCCAACTTGGTCAAGGAAGGGCTGAACAGGTTTTCAGGTCCATCGCAACGTAACGAAATCTTAGTCCCGTTCTGGACCATGAATATTGGTTCCTGAACCAGGTATGGTTGTTGGTTCCACAATCCATATCTACTCAGACAACCTCACTTTAAAAGATACCACTAAAGGGTGGATGACTTTTCTCGGAAAGATTTACAGACTGTCCAGGAGCTTGCCTGGAGGAAGTGAACTTTTCAAGACTGACTGCAGAGACTGTTGCAAGATGCAGACGGCAGTCTTCTTGCCAAGTACTCCAACCTGAGTAGGCAGTCTTCCGTCGAAGGTGTAATGGTTATAACATCTCGTCTGTGAATTCCTCTTTAGCTCAGATAGCAGAACTCCTCCTATACCTGAGGACTGCCAAGGGGACTCTTCTGACACCTTCAAGGGGCATAGAGCAATGCTAGGCTTAGTATGTAAACACAAAGGTCTAGTTTTATGTTCTAACCAAGATCTTAGTGACCCACGAATTCTTTCGAGACTTCCAAGGCAGAGAGGAGTCTACTTCGTATATTGGGATTCGGACATGGCCATCGAGTGGTTAACGGGCCCCTCTGTCGAGCCTCTCCATTCCACGCCTCTTAACTAGAAAATTCTGTTCCTCGTAGCCCTAGCAAATGCCAAACGAGTCAGTGAGCTTCAGACTATAGACAAGCAAGAAGGTTCTGCTCAGGGGGAGACAGTCTGTGAACAGGATCCGTGCTTTCTCCCATAAGTGATTGTTGGACATCCCTGGCTGTGGGAGAGTGGGCAAAATGTCTTGTTCGAGTTTTCAGGTTTTACCTGAAAGAGCTTTATAATCCGAGGGCCATCCATACCTAGAGTGTCCGGACAAGATCCTGTCTCACCCTCAGTCTATGATTTGTCCTTCATCTCCAATGAACTTTGTTTTTGAGACGCACTCTTGGATTCAAGAGAATGATTTGCCTACCTGTTAAAGGAAAGCTAAGATGCCAGAATTCCGTCTACCTCATTAGCCTTCAGGCTCAGTGTGTCACTCACTCCTGTGTGGCAATCAATTTACTGGAAGTGTAATAGGTCTTCACTTTTAGTTTTCCTTGAAGTCAAAACTGTGTTTGAAAATTTTGCAGCACCTTGGGACTATTATTAGTAAATGGTGTGGCACTGAGTGAGGAAGCAGAGGATTTTCTCCTCCTGTCTCTTCACCTTGTAGTAAGGTGCAGAATTTTTTGGGGAACCGTGGGGTACAATGTACCTTGAGCACCCACCACTCTCAGTGGATGGGTAGTTGTTTCATTTCAGTGTAGGTGACAGTTATTTGTTTGTTTTTATTTTTTGGTACTGTGCCCAGGGCAAGGGCACTAAATGATGCTTTGCCAGCCAACAGAATACTCCTTGGCTGCAAAGTTCCCACTTAAGTAGAGGCGATCCTCAGTTACACTGCCGCGCCACTACGAGTTAAGATGGGCACCAACCAGAGGCAGTATTCTCCTGCAGTGGGTTTCTTAACTAATAAGGAAATGACAAGCATTGTTTTTCCATGCTAGCAGTTTTTTTCTATTTCAAATTCAGTACTTATCTAAATGTTTTGGAATGGAATATGTCCATGTATCCCACCTCTTGTCAGTGTTGGAATCAGCCATGTAATTACTTTGTAAGTTAATTTTGTATATACTTACCAAGTAATTACAGAGGCGGAGCCCACCCTCTTCCCCTCTGAAAGAGGTTGTCTGCTAAGTTGTTCCTAGTATTCCCATTAGGGGGCGGAACTGGCCACCTACACAAACAGTCGGAGGCTACCTCAGATTTTAAAATTTAGGCTGCCGCACGAATGGAAAATATAGCTATGTAATTATTTGGTAAGTATATATGAAACAATTTTATTATAAAAATAACATATTTTCTGGAAGATTTGGTAGTTTGCAATATTGCATATATTGTAGTCATCTTGAAAATTTGGTATGTTCAAAATATGAGCTAATTCAACATAATGTAGATGTGTTCCTTTGGAAATACAACCCAGAACCTTTTATATTGGAGACTCCTTCAGCATGAGCTGGAAATGGTCATTGAACTTTGTAATGAGGTAGTTAGTTGGTGGTTATGAGGCGATGGATAGGAGAATATTCCCCATTTGCCTTCCATCTCCAAGCACTTTTCCTTTGGGTATCATTTAGAGTAGACTTCTTGCTGCACAGCATGTTGATTTTTCATGAGCATTTGTAGGTGTATGGTTGCTGGCTACTTTGGGGAGTTGTTTTTCTACATTGAGGGAGAAAAATAAGACCAAAGGCATTTTGAGGTCCATGAATGTTCATTTGGTCACTTCATGTCCCCTGTAAGTGTTGATCCTCTTAGGCATTGTTTTTTTAAAAAGTGCTCTGGTTGGTCATCTTTGCAAAAGGCGAGGTAAGTTAGGAAGAGGAAGAGGGACAGGAATCTTTCTCTTGCCTCTTTGGAGTGAAATATGCAGTAACACCACCATATCCTGCTCTTGTCAACTTTCAGGAACGTCTGTCTTGCCATGTTCTTGGCGGATGAAGGGACCTGCTGTTGGGAGAGGTTGAAGAAGAAGTGTCACTGTGCTTTGTTGTCTTCCTTTTCCTCAATGTTTTCCTTTACCTCCTATTCATCTTCGGATTGGGAGGAGCACTGGAAGAACGCCTGGGAGTTAGTCCTTAAGAATCCTAAGAATTCTTGCAATCTCATCTGTTAAGAGTGACAGCAATCCCAGCAGTTGTTTGCAGGGCAAGATGATTTTGGGCAATGTGGGTGGATTGGTATACGAGTCTACTTGTCACAGATCTCTACATGGGTCCACTCATGCTTGGTCCTTGGTGTACAACTCCATTTGCTCCTGGTTACCTATCACCTTTATCAGGAGAGGAGGATTGACCTTGAATCTTCCCTTTTATTTGTGTTTCTTCAGAAGCTCATGGAAGAACCCACACTTCCCTGGATTACAGGCCGTCTTGGTTCTCTGGAATTGTCTCAGGACATGCTCACAACTAGTTTCTTGATCATCACAAGCATGGTTATACATCAGTGTGTCACCACCCCAGACAGGGTCAGAGCGTGCACCTCCTGTTAGGGAGGTCAACTTGACCCCTTTCACCACTTGGTGCTGCTCCTTATAGGCCAGGCAGTTTGTGCTCTTGCTTGCCTTGATCAGTTAGCTGTGCCAGCCTGGTTTTGCTTTCCTGATTCAGTGTCACCATAGGGTGGTAAGTGCCATCAGTGCACTTCATGCGGTGCACTGTAGGCATTACGTAAGGTTCTTTGCAGTGTGCCTTCAGCCCCTAGCTGCAACCCATTTCGTTCCTTGTACTGTACCTCCTTTCGTATTCTCTTTCTTCCATCTTACTCTCCACCCTCTCCTAACAATTGACTCATAGTGCAACTGCAAGGTTTTCCTCCTGTTACACCTTTCAAACCTTTTACCGTCAATTTCCATTTCAGATCTGAATGACCTCATAGGTCCCAGTGCTTGGCCTTTGCCCTAAATTCTATATTCAATCAAACTGATTCAATGTCTGGGATTCTGGACTCTTGCTTAATCCTCTGAGCTGGGATTAGGTCAGGCTGTTGTGCCTCCCTCGACTCTGGTAGAGGATCCCTATCATGCTGTCTTGGATTCTGACAATCCCTTGCCCATGTCACCTATGCAGGCTGAGGTGGAGAGGTATATGTCTGAGGTCATTGAGCTTATTTGGGAGCTTAGCTATATAGGGGAAGTGACCTGGGCTATCCATTACGACCTGTTGACCTCCATCAAGCTCACCTTGGGTTTCACCCGATGTCTGCACCATCCTTTCCTTGGCCCTGGGCTCCACTCATGCAGGGGTGTCCTAGAGGAGATGAACTCTAAACTGTGGATCACAGAATTTCCTATTCCCGAGTCACTCTAACAGATGTCTTCCTCACCTGACATGGCAGTGGAAGTTCTACGTCCCGTTACAGGTGGCCATACCAGTCTGTGGACTGATGAACAGTCTTGGCTTGGAATAGCTTTGTGTGTAAAGATCTCTTCTTTCTCCTCTTTGGAAGTAGGACTTGTGGGTTCTGTCACCATGGCTGCATTTCAGGCAGAAAAGAGGTTAAACCTGTGATGATGCAGTTTGTTATTTCCTTGAGGTCTTTGGAGAAGAGGAATAGAGGACAAAGTTTTGAAGTTTGTTGGTGTCAGGAGGAAAGGTTCTTGACCTCTCCCACCATTTCAAGTGTAGGCTAAAACAGTCTCGAAAAGGCTTGGTGGTGCTTGTAGCATCTTTGCGAGACAGTTTATTACCGGGGGGGCCTGCACTTCATAACTGGTTGGTTTTGGTGTCTCCTTCCTCCTTTTGAAGAGTAAGGTCAAGGCAACACTGGAGAAATGGAAAACTTCCAGTCCCCACAAAGGGTACTGCAGCCAGGCCATCAATCACAGTCTTGGGAAAGGCCAGCTCCTTTCTAAGGCCGATAAGATTCCTAGTATTCTTCCTAGGAAAAGGGTGAGGAGTCTTGCATCTTTCTGTTTTCCAACCAGGCTCTAGCTTAGTAGAGGAAGTGGAAAAAAGATAGGAGGGTGCTGAAGTATGCAATGAGGTGGGTGATGTGGATGTGACAGAGGCTGCAGGCTTGGATAGTTTTTTTCTTTTTGGGTGTTTTCAGACTTCATCTGTTCATGATTAATACCTCATGTTCAGTGTTGGTGTCTGTGAGTGAAAGAGCAGCTTCATGTTTTTGATAGACCTGAAAGATGCAAATTTTTGAGTACCCAGTCACCACCACTCTTCGAAGTACCTCTGCTTAGTTTGCCACAGCATGTTATAAATCAGTTCATAGCACTCCCCTGCCAACTGTCAACCACTCTACAAGGTATCGTACTAGTGTTGGTATGGGCCCATTTGGGCTCTGGCTGTTTTGGCATCTTGACAACTGGTTGATCAGACATCTGAGATGCAGCTCCTATGGGATCGTGCTGGATGTTGGCAGATGTTCATTAGTACCAGCTAGCACAAGGTCATCTCCAAGAACACTGACTCTTCTTGTTTTAGTACTTTCTCCTTAGGCCCTGTGGTGGCTGGTCATTTTGTTACCATGTGGGTCTCCTAGAACAGAATAGCATCTCTCCTAAGGTTTTTGGTGGTGAAAGGGTGATCAATAAGAAAAGATGACTAACTTTCTTTCCCCTTCCACTTCAGCCAGCAGCTGTATGATGCTGGTCAGGCCAGATTCAGGTTATTTAAGAGTGCCCAATCGCTGATTTTCTGTCTTGGTAGATGTGGCTTTCTTCATCCTTTTAACAAGTATGGTGGTGGTAAAGGATATTTAAGTGGGATTCTGCTATAATATGCTGTCTTCTGAGCAGGTCCTCCCATCTCACAATGGTACCAAAGTTCCCTTAATTTTGTAAAGTTATAAGTAAGTCGTACTCTGGTACAGGGCATTGTCATCTTTGACTTTACATGTACCAGGATGCACTGGAGTTTTTTTTATTTTTTTCAAATTGCAAATTTTTTAAATTATTTGAATTTTTGTTAGGTATACAAACCAGAAGTCTTGAATGAAAATCCCAGATCTAAGCCCCAGTGGTCCCTGGTGTTAAAGGGGAAAGCGGTACTACCTACTGAGCTGGTAGGTGGGTCCCCCCCTCACTTGTCTGCTGCTAGTTAAATACTGGACTGTACGTTGTTACCAAGCTACAATGACCAAACCAGCTTTTGCTGAAGGTATGTCCTTACAACATGCTTCAGATTTGTATATCTAGGAAAACTGCAATTCTTAAAAATTTGCAATTTTAGCTTGATTAAAATGGGAAAATGATTTTGATTTTATTGTAGTTGAAATTTTTCTTAGAATTTTAACTATATACTAGAAATATATATAAAAAAAATTAAAAGGATTGCAGGGCATTATAAATCATTGGGGAATAATAGAAAAATATTGAAAGATTTATTGGTTGGTAGTGTATATATTCATTAACATGACCACATATAGGGGTTAGTTAAACCTGCAATATTCAACTGGTTATACAGTAGATTGAGGATACCAGCTTTCAAAGTAGGATTAATGATAATTTCTGCTTTTCATACTTTAGTAACTAAAGTAGAAATTGGTCATATAACGTCACTACATGGTCCTTAAGCAAGCAGGTAAGTATTTATCCTGATAGGACAAGTGTAGGACCTTGGATAACTCGAAGAAAATTGCTAGAAACATAAGGTTTTGGACCATTGCATGAACTGGATGGTTAACTCTCACAAGTGTTTGGTTGTGTACGAGAACTATTGATACCTCTATTTTAATGGCCATTGATTACCTAACTTTGTTAAAAATGGGACTTATGCTTTTCTGCATTGTGTGAATAATGGATGTATCCTAACCTGCATTTGTGAGTTCTCTGGAAATGAAGTATTTTATACAGTGCTTTAGTTGAAGGAGTACTGTATTAGATTCACTGAATGATGGTCTGATTTGGAATATTGCTGAGGACTTCGAGTATTTGTAAACTGCGTACTGTTTTTCTATTTCTAATATTATGGTCATCAGGAACATGGCTTCTCTGGTAAAAGTACAATAAAAGTTTACAGCAGCATATAAATTATGTGAATATGTATTTATAAAATCAGAGGCCAGTTACTTGGATCCAAATGCTTGCTAGACCTTAGAGTACAGTAAAGATTTTTATTCAACACATTATTAATTTAAATTACATTTAAATTTTACCCCATTTACTGTCAAGCAGTGGAGTTATATTGATGGAAAAAATTGTATTCCATCAGTTATTGTTTATATCTTTTCTTGAACAAAGTTGATGCATTTGTTTTTTTGTTTTGCAATTGATTGCGAATGCATTTTTTTTAAGAATCCAACTTGTAAATGTTTGCCATGTGTTTTTTTTTAACAATCCAACTTGTAAATGTTTGCCATATGCATTTTTTAAGAATCCAACTTGTAAATGTTTGCCATATGCATTTTTTTAAGAATCCTACTTTTAAATGTTTGCCAAGTATTTTAATAGCATAAGGTAAATGTTACAGAAGTATTTTGAGATAAGCTGTCTATAATTTACTCATTGCAGTTTCAAACACTTTCAGATAATGATGTTGAAATAGAATGTCCAAGTGTCAGTGTGTGTTGTCCTTGTCACAAAGGCCACCCTTTAATGTCTTGGTAGGTGGGCAGCACCTGAACACCATGAAGGTTTCCGATGCCTCCCCAGCTGCCAGGTCATCTACAACAACAGCTCAGCCAACCATCTCCAAACGCCACAACCCAGACACCACTGCTGGAGTTGTGGAGAGTGAAAATGCTCCCCTTGCCTTACATAATAAACGCCAGCGTACGAAGAGTGGATCAGAATCGATGGATGCCTTGGTGGCATACCAGGAAAGTGCCATATCTGCTGCAGACTGTTGCGGCAGAGGAGAGTCTACCCCCCTCTGTGAACGTAATGTGAGAACTTCAAGACCTGAGGGAAACCCAGAGGGTACCAATTCCCAGTGTTTGGAAGCCTCATGTTCTTGTGCTGTGTGGGACAAGGGTGGTGATAATTTAAATAATTTTATTGCTGGAGATTTAACTAGAGGTAATGTTAATAGAGAGTGTAGATGTAATGGACAGATAAATGTGTTAGAATCAAGTGATAATAGTTTAGTTGTAGGGGAATATTCTAATAACAGACCTGTAGTTGGTGGCACTGGTGGATTGTCACCTCACTGTGTAGCAACATTAGAATATGTGACCAAATTACCTGAAGGATGTTCAGGTGGTGTTAGTGATACCTCAGTGCTCAATTCTGCGAACCTAGGTGATCCGAGTGATGCCATTGAAGACTTAGAAGATGATGATAATTATCTAGATTCTTCTGAAGAGGAAGTGGAAGATGAATTTACCATAGTCAATAATGAAGATGATGAAAGCTGCGGTGAAGGTAAGACAAATATTTCTGTACAAGTTTTATTCTTTTTTATGAATATATAATTTTTATGTTAAGGTGATAATGGAGAGAATTGGAACAAGGCAATAATGAAGACATTGGGATGCTAGGTGGGAAGAGACTAGAAGGAAGGATTAAAATTGGAAATCGAGGACCACTGTAGTTTTGAGTCAAACGTCTGTTGCAAGCAACTGTTAGTATTTGCTTACAATGTGTCACACAAGATTAAGAGAATACTTGTATGTTTGCATTAAAAGCAGTACATTTTGTAATTCAGTTGTTGATCAACTTCTTGTAGGCTACTACTGTCATTTAGGTTTCTAAATAATGTATTCACTGCATTTTACATCTCTGTGAAATATATATGTAACATTTAATTTTACAATCTTGTCCATTCATGGTATTAACCAGTTATCCTGTAGCCTCATCACCATCCTATGCTACATCCATTGAAAATTTTTATTCTTTTATTCTAACTTGTTCTGAATATTGTTCCCTGGTTTGGTCTTCAGCAACCAACTCTTATTTTAAACTATTGAATGATAACTTTGAGTTCTATTCAATTTCATATTCCAGATCATAATGTTAACCCCTTGAATCCAGTGGACCTCATGAGATGTCCAATATTATACTAGCGTTTAGTCATATTTGGCTAGAATCTTGAGTCCCTTAATTTCATTCTATGGTATTTGAATGAAGTTCTGGGAGTTTATTCATGTGGCAGTAATGGGCCATAAATAACTGATGGGCAACTCATTAGGCTTTGGCTCTTTGAGTAGGATGACGGCTAGTTGTCCATAAGATTTCATGCTAACCAGGTTTTGAGTTAATGGGGTTGGATGGTGATAGTTGGCAAATTTATTAGGCTTCAGATCTTTGAGTGGGTAGAATGATAATTTTCTTCTAAATTTCTTTGGGAAAACCAGTAGGTGATGATGTTAATCCCAGAACTTGCATCTCCTTGCAATTCTGTCCATCTTTGAGGTTGGGGTTTTTGGTCAATGATGAAAATGTTGATGATCCAGCTTATCAGCAAGAGTATAGTAATATTGAAATTGGTGTAAGTGCCTGTTACATTTTGGGATCAAGCAGAGTGTGTGTTTGTGTGTGTGTTTTTAATTTGCCAAGATTGTGGTGGTTAATCTGTCAATCATTGAAGCTCGGATACGAAACTCGACGCTTTAGTAAGTACTGTCGCTCAGATAGGAGCTTCTGTAAGAGTTCTTTTGGACAAAGCAAATGAGGATCGTAGTGCAAGTGGTGTTGTAAGTGCTAGTGTTAGTGTTGTGGAGGGGGTGGCTACTCGTCCCACCGAAGCTCCTAGACGGAGGTCCTTGCCAAACTCCTCTGCACTTGGGAGGAGGCAAACTGTAAGTCCAAGGGAGTTCGGTGGGGTTTGCCCATAAGTAGTTGCTTCCTCAGCTGAACCTGTTGCTATTTCCCAGGTTTCGGCAACCAAACGTTAGAGAGATGTCCAATTGGATCACATCTTATCTTCTAGTGGTTCGGATTCGGAGTCTTCTAGGCTTTGAAGAGGCACGTTGCGGACGCACATCCAGTGGTACCTTGCAAGTGCCATAAGGATCAAGAGCCTTCTTGCAGCTACTGGGACGACAGAGAGCTCCCATTGCGCCAATTGGCTAAGCACGCTTTGGGATCTCCCTCTCCCATTGGATCCGAGCTCCCAGTGGTTCATAATCCTGCTGCAGGTTCAGTTGACGTTGTAGCTCCAGACATCCTGTTGGCTCCCAGCTCTCCAGCATTGGAATATGAGTCTGAGGCTTCAGATCCAGACGTCCCTATTGCTGCAGGTCAACCTATTTCGCTGCCTTCTGTGTCACAGATTCCCAAGGCTATATCCTCTTCACCTGGCGCTGATCATGCAAAGTCTGCAAATACATCAGCACCCCAAGACTCTTCTTTGCTTCCCATTCACCAACGTTTGGACAACATCCTGCAACTGTTGAAGAAACCCTCGCCTCTGAAACCAGAAGAACTGCAGCAGGATTTGGCACATTCCGCTGTATCCTCAGCAGAGAATGAACTTGAACCAGAACAGCCTTCATCTGTTCTTTCACCACTAAAGGAGTGACACCGTCCCAGAGATCTGCTCTTCTTTTCGCTCCTCTGGATAGTACCAACCTTTTTCCTCAAACGACATTAGAGCGGGTAGCTACGGAATTGCAAAAAAAGGCCACTCACGACTTGCTAGCGCAGTCGTCCAAGTGAACAAAGGAGTCTAACCAAACACCTACGGTTTCATTTAATCCTTGGCCTTTCTCTCCTCTCCAGCCATGGCCCTTTTGAGGTAACGGAAAAAGTGCTTCCTTGTGCCCACGCACAAATCCCAGATTAGTTCACCCTAACAGCAAGAAGTCCAGACCTAGACCAGTCTCTAGCAAGTGAGACTTTGGTCTTCCATTTACCTGTGGGCACCAGACTCTGTCTCCTACACTTCTGGAGACAGTGGGAGGCCAGATCGGTAGAACCATGGGTACTACGGGTTCTCAAAGAAGGGTATGCGATCCCCATCAAGGAGATCCACCTTTGTCACCTGTGCCCATCACTTTAGAGGCATACTCGGGAGGCTCCGAGAGGTTTTCAGCCCTCTCAAAGGAAGTCACAGCTCTTCTCCACAAGAGAAGGTAGAAGACCTGTCATCAGAGGTGTTTTACAACTGCCTTTTTGTAGTCCCCAAAAGCTCCAGGGGTTGGAGGCCGGTCCTGGACGTAAGCGCTCTGAACATCTTCGTCCAAACCATGAAGTTCAGGATGCAAATGAACAGCTCAGTTCTCACTGCAATTTCCCAAGAAGATTGGATGGTTTCAATAGACACGAGAGACACTTTCATATCCCAATACACCAGGATTCCAGGAAATTCCTGAGATTCGTCTTTCAGGACAAAGTTTTCCAATTTCGGGCTCTATGCTTTGGGTTGTCAACAGCCCCTCAAGTCTTTAGTTCTCATTCCTGTATCTCAGTGGCTTCATCTCGTGAGCTTGAAAGTTTGTCTATATCTGGACAACTGGCTCCTACGATCATCATCCCAGAAGAAGTGTAGGAGGACCTTCTCAAAACCCTACAGTTAGCCCAGGAGTTGGGGATTTTAATCAACCAGGAAAAGTTCCAACTAGTCCCTTCTCAGACGATAGCCTATTTGGGGATGAAGATAGACTCTGGCTTTTCGGGCTTTTCTGTCAGGGAAGAGAATACTGTCATGTACCCAAAAAGTCCATAATTTTCTGATTCTTCAAACCTGCTTGGCCAGTGACTGGGTGAGCCTGCTAGGGACTCTCTCCTCCATAGGGATGTTTGTTCCTTTAGGGGAGACTGTGTGCGAGGCCTTTGCAGTTCTTTCTGAAGGCTAGTTGGAACAGGGAGATTCTTCCAAATTCCTTCGTATTCCCCCATCACACAGGAAATAAGAGAAGATATTCAGTGGTAGCTCGTAGAAGGAAGGTTCCACTTACGGAAGTCCCTGTCTCATTGTTCTCCAATGCATCAGACCTAAGGTGGGGAGCGACACCAGGATGATTGGAAGTGTCAGGGAAGTGGTCCCTTCAAGAGAGGAAACTGCACATAAATCTGAAAGAGTTGAAGGCGATTCACCTGGCACTTCAACATTTTGCCGCAGTAACTCGAGACTCAAGTGATTGCGGTTCATTCCGACAACACGATGGCTCTGGCTTATATTCGGAACCAATACACAGCAATAAACACATTCTCACCTGCTAAGTTCAGGGCAAGTTAAACGTATTAGCAGACGAATTGAACTGTTGCAAACAGGTTCTACCCACGGAATGGTCACTGAATCCACAGGTGTGCACCAACCTGTGGAAACGGTGGGGAACACCATGGATAGACTTGTTTGCAACATCCAGTAACCATCACCTCCCCCTGTATTGCTCTCCAGTGCCAGACCCTCAGGCATGGGCAACAGATGCGATGCTTCAGGATTGGTCACACATGGGAATGTATGCTTCCCTCCATTCAGTCTAGTGAGAGACGTAATCAACTTATCACGCATCAATGATCTTAGTAGCTCATTTTTGGCCTTAAAAGGAGTGTTTCCAGACCTTCTGGACCTTCTGTTGGACTATCCATGGCTCCTCCCCCAGAGGAAAGATCTCAGACAACCTCACTTCAACAGGTATCATCAAGGTTTGTCCACTCTTGCTCTGACAGGCTTCAAACTCTCAGGAAGCTTGTCAGAATGAAAGGATTTTCAAAAGAAGTTTCAAATGATATTGCAAAATGTAGACTAGTCTTCTTCAGGGCTCTACCAGGCTAAGTGGACAGTTTTTAGGAGATGCTGTAAAGAATGTAGCATCTCTTCTTCTTCTACCTCTGTAGTCCAACTAGCTGAATTTTTACTTTACCTAAGGTCTTCGAGAGGCTTTTCGACGCCTATGATAAAGGGTTACATATCCATGCTGAACTCAGTGTTCAAGCATAGAGGTGTGAACATTTCCTCAGACCCGGACATTTCAGACTTCGTCAAGTCTTTTGACACCAGGAAACGGAAGTCTCAGCAGCCAGTGTCTTGGAACCTAGATGTAGTCCTGCATTGGTTGTCAGGCCCTCCTTTTGAACCTGTGCAGGCGTCCTCCTTTAGGGATCTATCTAGAAAGACACTTTTCTTAATTGCTTTAGCCACAGCAAAAAGTCATCGAGTTGCAAGCACTGGACAAACAAGTTGGTTTTTCGCAAGAGACAGCTATTTGCTCATATATTTTAGGCTTCTTAGCCAAAAACGAGAACCGGTCTAACCCTTGGCCATGTTCTTTTTCTGTCCAGAGTCTTACAGAACTGGTGGGACCGTCGGAGCGAGAGTGCATTGTGCCCAGTGAGAGCATTAAGATCCTACATCGAGAGAACCAAGAATATCAGAGGGGAGTCTCGTAATCTCTGGTGTTCTGGTAAGGACCCTTTACTTCCTCTCTCCAAGAATGTATCTCTTTCTTTTTGAGAAACATTATTGTTGAGTCTCACTTGAGAATCCAGGAGAATAATTTACTGTTGTTGAAGGTAAAAGCATGAGGTATGGGCAGTAGCCTTTTCATTGGCTTTTAAACGCAACCTCTCTCAAGCTACCATAATCCAATTGACTTATTGGAAGTGTCGCTCGGTCTTCGCCAGTTATTATTTATGGGACATCAAAACTGTGTTCGAGGACTACAGTACGCTGGGTCTGTTCTCCGTGGCTGGTGTGGCACTAGGGAATGAGGGGTAGGAGTGATCCTCTTATCTCTATTCCTAGCTTTGATTAAGGTGGATTAAGGTGATTGAGTTTTTGGGAAGCCTGGGGTACATAGTACCTGGAGTACCCTCTGATCTTCATGTTTAATGGATGGGTAATATATGTTTTTTAAATGGTGTACAGGTAATATAGTTTTATGGTCGTGTGTTAGTTGGTGTCTGATTTTCGCCCAGGGCAAGGGCAATTGTTTTGTTCAAGCTTTGTCAAGTCATAGAAGCACTCCCTGACCGCAAAGCTCCCACTGAAGTAGGGGCAATCCTGACACTACCAGTCATGTCCCTACGGGTTGAGATGAGCAATGACCAAGAGGCAGTATCTTCCTGCTCTTGCTCTCTCCCCAAGTAGGGTTACAACAAGCATTACCACAATGCTAGCTTTTCTTTTCTATTTCAAATGCATTCCTTTATAATGTTTTATGAGTATTACACGTCCAATCTTCTCACCTCCTGTCAATGTGGGGTTCAGCTATGTAATTACTCGGTAAGTTTCATATACAAAAATGACATTTTTATGTAAGTAACTTACCCAGTAATTGCATAGCTATTAGTTTCTTTTAACCAGCAGCTCAAAATTTTGAAATTGTGGATCCACTAGTTTGTTAAATGGCGACGTGCCCCACCCACTTTCGGGTGTAAGAGAAGGTACAAAATAGCAAAGAGATTCAATTTGTTTCTGCCGGCTATGGTTGAACGACTGTGGTTGGCAGCAGCTCGAATTTTGGAATTTATACTTTGCTGGTTGTTTGACTTATCATCAATTGGTGAACTATTTAATTTCGTAGCCTTTTGGCATAATTAAGATAGTGTTAGGCAAATTTTGATTATTGATTGACGACTCTTTGCCCGTTTTTTGGACTTGTATTAGACTTTCTAGGATGTTTGACACTAGTAGTGCTAACATTAGGTATTGCAGCAAAGCTGCAATACTGTACTAACTGAGAATCTTACGATCACACACTGTTTGTGTTCCATGTAGGGGACAAACATGTTCAGTAGATTTATGTTGTGAGGAGTGTCATGACTGGGATATTAAGAAGTGGAAGACTTTAGATGCACATCTCAGAACTAGCTAGAGATAGGAAGATGAAAGCTATTGCTAAGGCATATAGTAAAGCTTTATCTAGACAGGATTCATCCACTAAGTTGGATGCAATCGCACCTGTAATTTCTTCCAATCCCATTCCATCTCCTCCATTTGTGCAACCATCTCCTTTACCTGGCTCCCACGTTTCTGACCCCCAACACCATCGCCAGTCTGGAGTCGAAAATCAACACTCGCTTTGAATTATTGTGCAATCGATCACTAAATTAGCCTCATCGGTGAAAGTACTTACGGATAAAAGCGAGTCAGTGCGCCCAGTGCAAGGGCAGTGGTAGTGGAGGAGGTGGCTGTTCGGCCTGCCGATTCTCTTAGGCCAAAGGTCCCTGTCATACTCCCCAGCACCTAGGAGGCAAACTGGCAGCCGAAGGGAGGTCGGTGGGGTCTGCCCCCGAGCAGTCGCCCCCTCATTTCAGTCTGAAAGTGAGTCAGAGCGCCTCGTGGCGCCCACTGCAATTGCAGTGGTAGTGGAGGAGGAGGTGGCTGTTCGGCCCGCCAATTCTCCTAGGCCAAGGTCCCTGTCAAACTCCCCAGCACCTGGGAGGAGTCATACTGGCAGCCTAAGGGAGGTCGGTGGGGTCTGCCCCCGAGCAGTTGCCCCCTCGGTTCAGTCTGTAGATGAATCCCAGACTGCAACCAAAGGCCATTGGAAAGGCCTTCAAGTGAGTGCTCACTGTATGTCCTCCAGCTCGGAAGATTTTAGTCCCAGGCACGTACGGCGCTATGCGGACAAGTCACTCCTGCTAAAGCGGCATGCAGTGGAGTATGAGATTTCTCCCTCTGTTCCTTGTAAGAAGGGCAAGGATTCAGCGTGCCCATCATGTAGTCACTGGGATACCCCGGAACAATTCTCTTCTGCTTCTTATGATGATTGTCGTAAATTGGCGCCTAAGCGCCTTGTGGCGCGGAAACGTTCGTTGTCGGATAAAGGAGCTACTGCGTCAGGAGATGCACACCCAGCACCTCCATTTCTACAGTCAGCTACACCAGCAACTAAGTGTCAAAGTGCCCAAACTCCTGTTTGTGATTGAGCGCCCACTGGCGCCCATTCATCAACAAGTTCCGCTACTGGCTCCCCTCTCCACAGCGCCCATTGGCGCCTGTTCTTCAACAATTTTCGCTATTGGCTCCCGTCTCCACAGTGCCCCCTGAGCGCCCATTGGCGCCCGTTCTTCGACAAGTTTCGCTACTGGCTCCTGCCTCCACAGCACCCGTTGGCGCCCACTCCTCCACTGCTTCTTAGTAGTGCTGTCTCGGACATTGTTCCTCCTCCAGTTGACCTGATTCAGAGCAAACTGGATAATATTCTCAGTTTGCTTCAGAAGGCTCCTCCTACAGCTCAGGCGACAGCGGACTTATCGCTTTCTCCTGTCTTCTGAGGAAGAGGTTGTTCCCCATCAAGATGCGCCTTCATCAGCGTACTTGGCGCTGTTGAGGTTCTTGCTAGAAACTTATCCAAGCTGCTCGCCAGCTATTCCCTCTTCAGCTAAGAAGGCACTGGAGGAAGTAGAAAATTATGTTCTCGACCTCGGAACTTGCGTACTTTCTTAAAAATATTTTTAAGGTGTTTGAAGTGATGACCTTCCTTGACTAGGCGGTGGGTGCTCTGGCATGCAAACTTAGAGAGTGCTCCTTGTTACCTCAAGAGATCTCGTTGAATCTCTTGGGAGTACTTTCCTGTATTGACAGAGGCGTTCACGATAGTACGCAGGGAGTTAGCCAGTTTGTATGCCATGGGTATTCTTAAGAAGAGGGAGTTTTGGTGCTCTTTTACTTCGAAACGTCACTCTGTCTCAGAGATCGGCCGTCCTATTCTCCTCTTGGACAAGACGTCTTTTTCCACAGGCTACAGTACTGAACATCGCCTCTGACCTGCAGAAAAAGAACACTCAGGACCTACTCACTCAATCTACGAGACGCCTAAAGGATTCTTCAGCTCTTCCTCCCAGGTCTTCGTCTCCGCTGCAACCTACTCCCTTTTTGAGCTCCCGTTCTAGATCCTAGATTTGGACAAGAACTTATATCCGTTTCCCACAGAGTCCCACCAAGAAGTCCTCTTCAAAGTCCTACTCCAAGAAAAGAAAACATAGTCCTCCGTATTCAGATAGGAGCGCGGCTCCTTCACTTTTGGGAACGATGGGAACAAAACGGAGTGGAATCTTGGATAGTGTCTGTCCTGAAGGAGGGCTAGCCTCCAGCCATTGTTTAAAACATCTCCTTACTTTATAGGCATAATCCAAGAAAGTCATCTTGTCATCCTTCTTCAAAGATCTGAAATTTTCATTGTAATATTCAGGGGTTATTTGGTAAACCTGCAGCACATTGTGTTGAGTACCCGGTATTCTTTACACTGATCAGCTGGTAAGGCTAAGTAGGCACTTCTTCCTTTACCAATGAGAACACTGTATTAAGATTGACCATTTATCCTCTGGCCATCCCATACCTGAAGCCACTTTTTCAAAGTGATCAAAAAACTCATCTGGAGCTGCTTCTGTAAATTTTGGAAATAACTTCTGTACTCTTACTACATCAAACACAGGGTCTGCATTACCTTGGATATAGTTATATGGGTTTACATGTAGTATGGATCGAGCTCTGATTAACTCCAACTCCCTTTCATGTTTTGCTTTTTTCTCTTCTTCTTCTTGCCTCCTTGCTCTATCTCTTTCTTCTCTTGCTTTATCTCTTTGTTCTCTTTCTTTATCAGTCTGTATCTGCAGCCTAAGTAAGTTTTCTTCTGACTCTAGCACCTTCAGTCTACCCCAAAATTCTTCTGAGTCTAAACTTCTAAGTTCTGCCTGTACATCACCATTCTCATTCTCTTGCCTTACCTTATTTGTAAATTCTACCTCAGCTGCATTCAACAATTCATATGCCTCCCTTAACTCTCCATCTACTTTACCAGAGCTTATTAATGCCTGGATTGCGACACACTTGACTTGTGCCTCAGTCACATCAAAAGTAACATTACCCCCACATGTCACTGCTAAGAGAGTCCACTGTGCCTTAGTCAGGTGAGATTTAGATAACTTTCTCATGGTTGGAGTGGCCAAAAATTCCTGAACTTCAAACTGAGCCATTTTTTCTAGTTTCCTCAACAAAAAGGGTTTACAATTCACTTCAAAACAATTATATGGTTACTCTCCTACCAAAAATATATTCCTAACACCACCAGTATAAATCATAAACCAGAGTGATATTCTGTTTAGTTCTTCCTGGACAATGGGCACCAAAATAATTTGTTTAATTCTCCCAGATCTGACCATCAAATATTTTATCACGGTTCAATCCTGGGTTCAGTCTCATTCAATCTGTCTAATCCCGTTCTTTAATTTCCCGGGTCTGGCCAACATATCATTTGTCATGAAGTGATCAAGCACCTGGTTATTACACAAATAGTAATACCAGAAAGTTACCTCACTTTGACCAGATACTTGAAACCTCATAACAAAGATATTAAGACGGAATACTCTAAAGGTACAGTGATCCCATAAAACTTACTTATCACTTGAGAAAATCAATGTAACTTTATCAGGTTATGGGTGAGGTAACAATTAGTAGGTTATATCCAGACTAGTGGAAAATGGGTATCACTTCAACAAACACTGTAATGGTTTCTCTGGTTCTATTTTATCTAGATAAGTCTCAGGTGAACAAACAGATATATCACTTAACTTGTACACATTCGTCAATTTCTCTAATTACTGATAGTAAAAATGAAATGCTGTGTTTTTTAAACTTTAAACAAACAGGGTTATGTCAAAGTTCAAAATTTATATGCAGAGTTCACAATCTCAAAAAGATTTACTATTAATTGATAACAGTGTAAGATTTAGTTATTTCTTAATTAAGTTTAATTCACAAAACTTTAATTTATTAAGAAAGCAATTTGGTTAATTAAGATTCAAACCATTAATTATCACTCAAGTTTTAAACATATACCTGATTAATTACACTCAACACAAGTGTTCACCAAAATATTACTGACTGGAATCCGCATAAATATTTTCTGAAATCTCAATAATAAGTATGCACTAACAAAATGCCAAGTAATCACCAGCACAAAACTTTGTAAACCACTAATAATAAAATAGAGTAATATGATAGCACAGACATATAAGAATGAAATATGCAAAAATTGAAATATACCAATAGCAATTTCCTAGGACAAAAATATGTTTAAAGATTATATCAATCTTTCAAAAGATTACCTTCACTTTAAAAAAGGTTAGACTCACGTCTTTCTAAGACTTTCTCAAAGACAACACTGCCAAGTCACAATGATATATAATTAGCAGCAAGACACATTAGAACTCACAATAAGAGATATGTTCATCTCTTATCAAAATAATAATTCTCTTTCACCTAGAACATCACTTTAACTCTTAACATAATAAAATCAGTAATCATCACATTACCTTCTTTAGGTGGTACACCATTACACACTTTACACAATGCTTGCACAAAATAATATCTCAGATCACCTCTTACAAAATGAATACACTTCTTGGGTGAGTTTAACAAAACTTTTACAAACAAGAAAGCAGCCAGTGACCCTCATACATGAATGGAATTATTGAGAGAGAGAGAGATGCTTATCCCAGGGACCCCTTTTTCTGACTGAGTGACTCTGGATCAGCACTGCACTTTTATCTTTAAACCCTCCCAGAATACATGATACATAAAGTGTACATACATTATACATACAGGTATACATGTATGGTATACATACAGGACTTTAAGGCCCAGAAGGAAATATGCCAGGGCTCTTAACTCTATGATGGACATTTCCTTCGACACTTATACACTTGAACAAACCAAAGGAAGGTATTTTGGACCCAAAACTGGCCGGCTGTCAACATGTCAACTTCGACTACCTCACACACTTATTCTCTTTCTCAGATTATGAAAAAAATAAGCACAGACACAGATAATGATTTCAGAATAGGCATACAGAACAAACATGTAACAGGCAATTCGCCGATAGCTGTCAAGCCATCAGATAAGTCAAGAGGACCTTGCCTTTCTCCAAATACGACTTTCTGAACACCAACAACTGTGTAAATATATGCGGAAAACGCTCTCTCCACAACACGCTAAGAATTCGTTTTAATATACTAAACAAATGGAAAAAACACATCAAAACATTTTAAGATTACATGATACACAATTTATCTGTAAGAAAAAGACATTTTCAAATTATATCATCACAGAAAATGACGAATCTGCAAGCAAAACATCAAAAACTTCACAGAGATACATATTACACTTGTGGAATGGTTTTATATATTATAACACCTTATAATATATACATATACATATATATATATATATATATATATATATATCAGCAATAAGTCACCAAACTGCACAACTGTGACAATATATCATGAACAACCACATGAAAGGTGAAAATTAAAGACCAGGTACCAAAGCGCTTTCGTGCATTGCGTACACTTCTTGTACCCAAGAAGTGTACGCAATACATAAAGCGCTTGGTACCTGGTCTTTAATTTTCACCTTTCATGTGATTAATGTATATATATATATATATATATATATATATATATATATATATATATATATATATATATATATATATATATATATATATGTATGTGTATACACACACACATACATACTTGTACAGGCAGTTCCTGGTTATTGGCGGGGGTTCCATTCTGAAGGTGTGATGATAACCAAAAGTCACCAATTTTTAGTGATTTTCGGTTATCGGCGCCTCTGTTAGGTATGTATCAGCGCCAGTACCCAATTATCGGCACTGATAACTGGAAATTGGTGATTTTCAGCGCCGAAAATTGCCAAGTTTCGTCGCTAGACAAGCACTGTAAAACCAGATCGCCGTTAGCCGAGGACTGCCTGTATATATATACAGTAAATTATATATATATATATATATATAGTAAACCCCTGTATCGCAGGGGATGCATACAAACAGGAACTGTCCTACTTATGATGGGGTTAGGTTCCAAAAAACTCATCATTTATTGGAAAAAAGGTATCTTGAATATAACCTAGTCTACACCAGCGTATTCAGTACCATATATACATATATGGTAGCCTAGCCTACACTATTAACCCTTTAACGCCAAAGCCCTATTTACAAAAACATCTCCCGTATGCTGGCGGCGTTCGGCAAGTTAGCGCCGAAGCGGAAAAAAAGTTTTTTTCAAAAAATCACAGCACGCTTAGTTTTTAAGATTAAGAGTTCATTTGTGGCTCATTTTTTTGTCATTGCCTGAAGTTTAGTATGCAACCATCAGAAATGAAAAAAATATCATTATCATATAGCCTATAAATATTGGAATATATGACAGCGAAAAAAAAAAACTCGTATATAATTGTATACAAATCGCGCTGTAAGCAAAATGGTTAAAGCTAATGACTTAATTTTTTTTAGTTGTATTGTACACTAAATTGCGATGATTTTGGTATATAACAAATTTTAAAACGATCAAAGCAACACAGAGAAAATATTATCACAAAATGATGCATGAATTCGTAACACACGGACTTTTTTTTTTTTTTTTTTTTTTTTTTTTTTTTTTTTTTTCAAAAATTCACCATAAATCGAAATATTGTGCTAGAGACTTCCCGTTTGTTGAAAAAATTAAGCTAATTGATTGAATATTACTAGACTGTAAGTGTTTTAGCTTACAATTGCAGTTTTCGACCATTTCGGTCGAGTTAAAGTTGACCGAAAGTCTAATTTTTTCTATTTATCGTGATTTATATGAAAATATTTCAAAACTGATAAAAGCTACAACCATGAGTTATTTTTTGTTGTATTGTAAATGAAATTGCGCACATTTTCATATATAAAACTTTATGTATCGACTAATATAAAACGGTGGAAATATTAAGACAACGAGACGAAAGAATTTCTGAGATGTTCGGCCGAGTTACCGCGCAGACGAAAGGAAAATGTTTTTTTTTTTTAAATTCACCATAAATCGAAATATTGTGCTAGAGACTTCCAATTTATTGCAAAATGAAGGTAAACGATTGAATATTACTAGAATGTAAGAGTTTTAGCTTACAATTGCGTTTTTTACCATTTCGGTCGAGTTAAAGTTCACTGAAGGTTGAAATTTTGGCAGTTATCGTGATTTATGTGAAAATATTTCAAAACTGATAAAAGCTACAACCATGAGCTAATTTCTGTTGTATTCTACATGAAATTGCACACATTTTCATATATAATAGTTTATGTAACGACTATTGTAAAACGATGCAAACATTACGACAACATGACGAAAGAATTTCTGAGATGTTGGCCGAGTTAAGCGTGGCGCAGAGCGTAAGGAAAAAATTTTTTTTCAGAAATTCACCATAAATCGAAATATTGTGCTAGAGACTTCCAGTTTGTTGCAAAATGAAGGTACATGATTGAATATTACTAGAATGTAAGAGTTTTAGCTTATAATTGCGTTTTTTTATCATTTCGGTCGAGTTAAAGTTGACCGAAGGTTGAAATTTTGGCAGTTATCGTGATTTATATGAAAATATTTCAAAACTGATAAAAGCTACAATCATGAGTTATTTTCTGTTGTATTCTACATGAAATTGTGCACATTTCCATATATAAAACTTTATGTAACGACTAATATAAAGCAGTGCAAACATTACGACAACGTGACGAAAAGAATTTCTAAATGGACGTAAGGAAAAAGTTTTTTCAAAAATTCACCATAAATCAAAATATTGTGCTAGAGACTTCCAATTGGTTGCAAAATGAAGGTACATGATTGAATATTACTAGAATGTAAGAGTTTTAGCTTATAATTGCGTTTTTTTACCATTTCGGTCGAGTCAAACTTGACCGAAGGTTGAAATTTTGGCAGTTATCGTGATTTATATGAAAATATTTCAAAACTGATAAAAGCTACAACCATGAGTTATTTTCTGTTGTATTGTACATGAAATTTCGCACATTTTCATATATAAAACTTTATGTAACGGCTAATATAGAACAGTGCAAAAATTACGACAAAATGACGAAAAGAATTTCTGAAATTTTCGGCGAGTTACATGTGGCGTAAGAAAAAGTTTTTTCAAAAATTCACCATAAATCGAAATATTGTGCTAGAGACTTCCAATTTGTTTGCAAAATGAAGGTACATGTTTGAATATTACTAGAATGTAAGAGTTTTAGCTTACAATTGCGTTTTTCGACCATTTCGGTCGAGTCAAAGTTGACCGAAGGTTGAAATTTTTTGTAGTCGACGTTTGCTACGTCCACTCGGCATTCAACAGACAATTTTAGGCGACGTTTGCTACGTCCAACAGGCGTTTAAGGGTTAAGTATACTCTGTACATGCACAGTTTAGTAGGTGTTAATATCAGCTAATTTTGGAGGCTCATGCAGAGTGACTTATGATAATTCAATACAAAGAGAAATTGAATAACAAATAAGAATTAGCTTAGCCTACACTGTGGTATTATCGTATACATATACGGTAGCTTAACCTACATTATACTGTACTCTATATTCACATAATATCATATACAAACATCAACATAATGAATATGCATCTCTTCCATGTATCTTAAAATGCTATGCCTTAATTCACTGTATCCAATAATATTGTATATATATATAGTCTTATATTGTTTATGTATTATAAATTGCGATCAGTGTTTTGCTCTGGAAATCAATTACGCGGGAAGTTTATTTTGCCTTATTTAACTCGGTTCAGAGCGCTTTTCATGCTTCTAGTTAGCATAAATGAATCTCTAGGTACTTTATTTATATGGGTAAAGGTTATTTTTTGTTATACGAAATGTTTTTAAGTTGAAATATAACTTACATACATCTCGTTGTGAAATTAATTAGCTATTTTTTTCTTTAATAGATGACATTGGCTGTTTTGGGGGCGTTTGTTTTGTGTAAAAAAAATAAAGATTCTGTTTGCAATTTTCACTTGACTTCATCATAATACGAGCTTTACATATTTATCGTTTATCGGCATAAAAATAGCAGTAATGTGTTCTTTCATGCCCAGTAGTTTTGATTAAAGTACTCTCTCTCTAAATTTAATTACAGTCAAGTTTCATCCATGTTGCCAATGCACGATAATTTATAGTCATTAGCAGCTTGAACATTGTTTTCTCAGCTTCAGCTACAACTTGCAGCTTAAATTTAGCAGTATATTTCCTTGCCGATCTTTTATCCATACCGAATAAGGGTATAATGTAAAAATATATCAGTCCTATTCTACTTAATGTCATTTGTACTATAACTACGGTAGTTGTTTATTACTGTACAATGGTTGAAATACAAGCAAAAGGGCTGTTGTTATCTGATTCGGTGATAAGCAAAACAACAGTTTCTTGGTCGGTTGTTTATGGCTGTACGCATTTATGCAAGAGTATAACGTTACTGGCAATACTTTTATCATTCTCTTTTACTTTTTTAACTAGATGATGGGATAAAGAGACGCCCTGCGCCCGCACGAAATTTAAAAATATTTTATAAACATTGTCGTATCAGTATTAATTGCGTACCTCATTGCAAAATGGAATTATCGCAAAGCGAATTATTGTAACTCAAGCACTACCTGAGTATTTTAAGTTTTATCACAAAAAGTGCATTTAGTCATGAAAAGAGATGAAAATACCATAATTATTAATAAATATTTCTCAGTGAAAAATACCATGAATTGGCGAATTTCAGTGAATAATGCGTATATATGTTCCATAGAGAAATCCGCGAATAGGTGAGTCCGTGAAACGTGAGGCTGCGAATACGGGGGTTTTGCCGTATATATACAGGCAGTCCCCAGTTATCATCAGGGGTTTCGTTCCTGATGGTGTGATGATAACCGGAAATCTTGGATAATAGCGCTGATAACCGGGGATTGGTGCTGCTGTTAAGTGGGGATCGGCTCATATCGGTGCTGAAAATCCAGTTATTGTCATTGCTAGACAAGCCCCACAAAACCGGATTGCCGATAACTGGCGACTGCCAGTATATATATACATATAAATATACACATAATGTTACATGCAGTATGCTATTAATCTAATTTTTCATAATTATTGATTAGTTTCTTGTGCTATGTGCTATGGATTGAAATGTTATTAGAGCTCCATTGTTGGCCATTGGCCAAGATTTCATGCATACACAAAAATTATTCAGACTTTGCTTGAACAATGTGACTACCTATTTTTTCATGAAATCAGTTATTTTCCTAAATAATTAGTACTGCACCTTTCTGAAGATGTTTTTATTGGACATATAGCCTTTATAATTAGCACTGTACATTTATGAAGATGTTCTTAATGAATTTAGTAGTTGTTTTCCCCAAACCTACAGTGTAAAACAGAGAGTGCATCTCGGAACTCTCTTGATAGATTTTAGAAACTCCTATTGACATGCACTAGATCCGATTTTAGAGATGAGTAATGCATCTGTTGATAGATGCGTCAGGTTGTTTCACTTTAGAGATCCTGTATATTTACAAAAGCCACTCACTGTGTTTCACTTATAGAGATCCTGTATATTTACAAAAGCCACTCGGTGCACTGTGCCAGCTGCAAGTCTTACAAACACATTTTTGGAACTAGAACTGTGTTGGTGTATGCTCTTATTGTTATTTATAATTCAGAAGATGAAACCTGTTCATATGGAACAAGCCCACAGTGGCCATTGACTGGGCATTCAAACTTCCAAAGAATATGGTGTTCATAGGAAGAAGTAAGAGGAGGGAAAGGGAAATACAGAAAGAAGAGATCTTACTAAAATGAAAAAAATAAATTAATGAATAGATAAAAATGTATTAAAATGCAAGGAGAATAGTATTAGGGTGGTAATGCATTGCATCTTCTCTTGAACATGTGAAGTTCCAATTGCACGGCATCCTCGGGGAGGCTGTTCCACAGTCCAACAGTGTGAGGAATGAAGGACCTCTGGAACTGAGAAGTTCGACAGCTAGGCACACTTATTGCATGTTGGTGCTGGAGTTCAGTGAATCTGGTTGCTCTCAGCAGGAAAAGGGGATCAGGGATCAATTGTGAATGTGAAAGATCTGTGTTAAAATATAACTTATGAAAAATTGACAAACAAGAATGGTCCAAGTCATAACTGCCAATGTTGAGAAACAGAAAGCTACCTCCATGAACCATTCTTATCTAAAAGAGATAAATCTCTGGCGGAAGCAGATATCGACACCAGATAATGGTATTCTAGTAAAGGAAGGAAAAATGACCTAAAACGGGTTGCAATGATTTTATCACTTATAAACATATGAGGTCTTATGAACAGTACTGAACATTTGTGCTGCATTTGCTGAAACTTACATTAGATGTTTCTCAAAAGTAAGATGTGAGTCAAAAGTTACTTTAGAATAGTTAAAGCTTCAGACTCATTCAGCAAAGTCCCATCCACCTGAAGAGGAGGATGGGGTGGAAAATCTGTATGAGATTACTAATCAAAAGTGTTTCCGTTTTACTGGAGTTCAGCCTCATACCTCACCAACTACACCATTCACTGATCCAGTCCGTGTACCGATTTGGGCTGATAGTAGCTTCATTTCTCAAGTGCTGCATCATTGGCATATTGAACAATCTTGTTTTCCATGCCACATCATCTACATACTGGGGGTATGGCTCTGCTGGTGATCCACTGGCCCAGAAGGGAAAGAAGGCATTCCTGTTTGGCCCTTTCTGACTTGGCATCTATGCATTTTTTCATTAATTTGCTTCAATTTGGTGTATTATGCTTAATGTCGAGTGCATTTTTCACTGAATTAGCAATTTGCCTTTCAGAAATTAGCATGCTTATTGCTACCTTGTGTAGTTGAACACTCACCTTTTTTAGTTTTTATATAAATTTATTATTCACGTATTTCCTCAGATCATGTAATTTCTCCTTGGTTTCCTTAATTTTGCTTCTGTGCTATCATGGGGTTCTTGTCAAGCAAGTTCTGTCCTTTACTTATTCCTTATCAGTTAGTCTGTTTACTTAGAACATTTTATAATTTTTGCCAATGCAGTGTAACCCCTGCCTTTGATTCTCTGTCTGTCTCAGCTGTTCATTGCTTCATAATATGTTTTGCTTTCCTAGTTTTGAAATATTTTATATTTTTTGTATTATTTCCCTAATTGTGGTTGCATTTAGGGATTTATGTGACATTAGCCATACCTCCAACCTACATGTGTGGGTGAGAGTGGATAAGTGTTGCAGCTCCTTTCCTGTAGGGGTCTATGGTGTTCCCCTTGGCAGACCTGGCCAGTGTGTACATGTGTGTGTAGGCTTGACTGTGGATAAGTGGTTCTGCTGTACCCAGAGGCATGTGTACAGTAATCTCTCCTATATCTGTCTGGATTAATACATCCAAGGCCCTGCCAGACAATGGAAATTTCTGATATGGTGAAAAACACTCTATGGATGTAAAACAGCAACCTTGTACCCTCACTCCCCTTCCCTAATCAATACTGCATAACTATGTACTGAATATGCTTATAAACAACAAATAACACTTTATTATACTTATAAATAACACAAAATACACTGTAAAGTACTAAACACAAATTGAAAACCAGGCTGTGCAGTTATAACTATGTAAGGTCTATAAAAAAAAGTTAACATTGAAATTGAAACTCACTCTCTCTCTCTCTCTCTCTCTCTCTCTCTCTCTCTCTCTCTCTCTCTCTCTCTCTCTCTCTCTCTCTCTCTCTCTCAAACAGATATTTAGAAAAAGAATCTCTCTCTCTCTCTCTCTCTCTCTCTCTCTCTCTCTCTCTCTCTCTCTCTCTCTCTCTCTCTCTCTCTCTCTCTCTCTCTCTCTCTCTCTCTAGTCGATCGATCTTCGATGCCTTTCCTTCCCTTCCCTTTCTTTTGGGGTACAATTTAGGCATGTGGTCTTTTCTCCTTGCAAGATATTTCAAGTTGGTGTGACTGGACTTGTTCACATCAAGTAATGGTTATTTAAGATTGATGTGTTCGTAAGTAAGTTTGTGATATTGTAGAAGCAAAATTTTAAAAAAACTGTTTTATCAGATTTGTTTATATTGTGAGTAAATAGGATTTTTCAATATTTGATGAATTCAATAAGCATTTTATCACATCCACCCAATTCATTCTGCGAGAGAATAGTGACACAGTTTTAAATAGTTGTGTAATATATAAAAAGCATTCTTGGCCCATTAGAAATATATTCTATTAATTGTTGGTTTGTGTTTAGAAATTTTCAGACTTCTGCAAAGACAACAGAAAAAATGTCTTTGCAATGAAGTGAAAAAAATTTTTATGGTAATTTTTAAGACCACTATATAATATATTTGTAAAAGAAAGTTCTCTCTGTTAAGTAAGTGAATGGTTTTCTTCAGACTTCTCTTGCCTCAAGAGATCTAGAATAGTTCTGATTTATTAAACATAACTACAGTGCACATTTTGAAATCTTTATTCTTTCAGATGATCAGAGTGTCATAAGCTCAGTTACTGTTGGATCAACGTGCTCATTGCGTTCTGTGGCTAGCGAAGCCCTTAACACCGTGTGTATTAATGAGCATGGAGTAGCTGCAAATGAAGATGGTATGTAGTTTGGTATTGATAACTTACAAGGTGTTTCTAGGAAAATTAGGGTTAAAAGATTTGTTCTGTAGTTGTATGCATAAGTCAGTAATCATGAGAGATGTAGAAATTATAAGTGATGATGTACCAAATTGATTTTTTTTTTCCAGGTTCATTGTTGTATGCTGAAGCACCTGCTCTTACACCTTTGCCGTCCTTAAGTCCTAGTCTATTTTCTCATGTTCCACCCTCAATAAATTTCTGTCAGTACAATGAGAAAACAGTTGAACTTCCTTTGGCTATTGCAAGACTTTTGAAGTGGAGATTTACCAATATTACACCTCTTATTGTTCGAAAAACTATATCAAACTCTGGTTTCAAAATTACAAAAAGTGAGTATTAATTATTATAGTTTTTTAAGCTTATTTGTGAAGTAATGTCATATGGTTTTTAGTCTACTTATTTCCTCCGCCCCCATTAATTAGTATCCTCCTCTAACAGAAACGATGCAGTGGTGTGGAACATGGGGAAAGCACATGAAGAGTCCATGCTTTAAGGGTGTCCGTGAATTTCAGAAAGTGAATCACTTTCCTGGAACTTTCCAGATTGGTCGCAAAGACAAACTGTGGAAGAATTTTTTGAGGTTACAAACTAAGTTTGGGAAGGAAGAGTAAGTTACTGTTTCTTATGTACTGAGAATCAAGCATTCTTTTTTTGTTAATTGAATTTCTCTGAATTGTACTTTAGCTTTATTGAGTAGGATATCTTAACAACAGAATTACTTTACCATCCCTTTTTGCTTTCATCCTTGACCTTTAATATGTAAAGCACATACAGTATGTTCTTCCATGTTTTTGTTGTTCAAGGAAATGTTTTGTGAAAAAGAAAAGAAGCTACTCATACTTCGTGAAAGATTTCAGTGATTCATTTAAAAGTTTACCGTTTGGTTGTAAATCTATTATAAGACTGTACAAGGAATATTTGATAACAGAGAGAGGCTAGAGTTGCTTAGAGTGGATTAGCAGTTGTCTGTTGATTTTTTTAGTATTGCAGTTTTGAATTGGAGATTTAATAGTTTGATTTCTTTGAATTTTTCTTTTCAGGTTTGGCTTCATTCCAAAGACTTTCGTTTTGCCAGGTGATGTCAAAGCTCTGAAAGCTGCTTTTGATAAAGAAGGAGTGAAAAAGAAGTGGATTGTCAAACCCCCAGCATCAGCAAGAGGAACAGGAATTCAGGTTTGTAAATCTTCCATTTCATAGACTAGTTGGAACAGACAGTATGTTTTAAGATGAAATTTGGAGGAAATAGTAATGGAGAGAGAAACCTTGAGTGAGAGTTAGCATTGAAATTCTGCTACAGCAATGGACTGAAGATGATTACAGTAATACATACAAAAGGTTTAAGAGGAGAAAAGTCAAAGAAGAGTGGCCAACACAAAAGAATGAGTTGTACGATTACACCAAGCAAGTCTTGCTTAATAATGTAGATTTACTTTGTTTCGAGCTGATAGCGAGTGAAAAAAGCCAGCTGAAACTTGGAGAAAAAACTGAAATGAATAGGTAAGGAAGGAATGTAGAGAAAATTTTCTGCAAATTGTTGGAAGCAAAAGCAGAATACTTAAGAACTTTGTTGTGGTATTGGATAAAGGAGAGAGAGAGAGAGATATGGTGTTCAAATGAGAAACTTAAAAGTTCAATCCTTCAAGCTCATGCAGAGGATGGAAGAAAAGAGGTTTGTGTGGAAATGGAAGAAGAGGAAGGAGCAAGGGCAAAGGTCGTTAAGAGGTATTGAATTGCAGGTAATAAAAAGATTGGAATTTAGAGGTAAATGAAAAAGTTAAAAATAAGACAACATACAATTTGTCAAAGGCAGTTAGGAATTTGTCATTCAAGTGTTGGCTAGTAGTATTTGGAATCTTCAAAAAGTATTTAAGACTTAATGAGTGAGGAAATAGTATTCTGAGAGTAAATCAGCAATTTTCTGTGCCGAAAATCACGATTTCTGCCTATTGGCACTGATATATACCTAACAGAGGTGCCGATAACCAAAAATCAGCACTTTTCGGCACCCATAACCCCCGAAAATCGCAGAAAAGGCCCCAAAAATCGCTGATTTTTGGTTTGCGGCGATTTACGGTCATCATCACACCCTCAGAAGCGGAACCCCGCCGATAACTGGGGACGATATATATATATATCAGGGAACACTTTCAACGAGGTGCTGACAAATCATGGGTTTGAGACTGTTCCAAGTAGCGACGATGGTGGCCTTGAGTTTGCAGTCAACTTTCTGCAAATGTTGTTTAATGAGCGACCACAGAATGTCAGTGGGACTAAAATCAGGGGAATTAGGGGGCCCGTCACTTAAAAGCGCCACACCACAATCCTGCAACCAGTTCTTAATCAGTAGCGTCGTTTGGCAGTGTGCACTGTCTTGCTGAAGGATCGAAGCACCTGTCTTCTCAAAACTCCCCTCTAAATACTCATTAAACACAACATAATAAATGTGCTGGTTCAGTCGTTACATTATTTTAAAAATACACAATTCCCCAACTCCCTCATAACCCATAGAACCCCATACCATCAAACGTTTGGGGAACTTTTCGCAAGGACGAATAAGTTTGTCATTGTACTTGTTGAGGCGGGGACTTCGCCAAACTTTCATCAAGATAAAGAAGAAGCTTCCCGAACAATGAAATGTGGATTCGTCAGTGAACAACTCTCATTTCCGGTCATTCACATCCCATTTACCAACCTTATTAAAAAACAACTTTTGTTTCTTAATATGGGCGTCAGTTAGCTTGCTCTTCTTAGGAGCCACAACACTTTTGAATCCCAACTTGTCTGATAAGTACGTCTGTAAAGTACGTACTTTACACTTTCCTAAAATTTCAGGATTTTCTTCCCTGAATTGACGAGCACTGTGTGTGGGATGAAGCTCTGCTTCCCTTTTCAGATTTGAAATAGATTGTTCAGATAACAATGGGGGCCTCCCAGACTTCTTGGCAGGGAGGGGTACCTCTTTCCCCCCCTGACTACTTTTGCCTCGCGACAATGTTCTTGACTGTTCTACACTTCACATCCGTCTGCCGAACAATTTCAGCGGTATTTAAACCTAATTCAAAGCATTGAATGACCCTTACACGATCATCCCTAGCAGTATAACTACCCACCATTACACATAAAGGCACAGGGGATGGCAACACCGGGAAAAAAACAAGTCCTGACAGGAGCTCAAGCAGCAAAACACCACTGCTAATGAGCTACTAATCCGTTATTATTTGAATTTATTTCCTCAGTCAAGGATACAGTGGAAACGATGAAAGGAGGCAATTAGTCATTTTTTGTCTCAGGAATTTTCCGTGACTGATATGGAGGATTCCTTAAAATGCTGAAAGTTTTTTCACAACCCCTAGGGGTGAAAAGACTTTCGGTGCAGACCGTATATATTTCAACTATTGAAACTAATGGCAATTTTCAGTTTTTGACTTTATGGTCCCACTCTTTTGTTTGTGTTGCGGTTTGCTAGCTTTTGTGGGGAAACGAAAACATTTACTGAATGTTTTTAAGCTTGGAGTGTATGGTGAACATTTTTTTTATTTATAGCCTTAAAAGTACTACTTGTTCATTGTGAAACACAGAAGGCCATTTTACTCGTTTTTTTCTGTTAGCCAGTAGCGGGGGAATAAAAATATGTCTTGATGGGCCTAGTCCTTTGCAAGTCACAGGTCCCCTTTATCAGTAACAAAAGACAAAGCCAGTAAGGAGAAGGGCATAGTATTGAAGTTCTGGTGACCAGGTATGTCTGTCTCTGCGAAAAAGAAAAAAGATGAGCGTAGTAAGAAGCCCCACAGACAGCCACACTTTCATTTGTATGCATGACCTTCCCAGAGTGGTATGAAGCTCCCCAATTTGAAGCCAGTGCCAGGAGGAAGACCATCTTGAAGACAGTTTTGGGAAAAATTCTCCATTTGTAGTCATGAGCAGGATCAGTATGCTAGCAGCGAGTAATGCAAGACTGGGTTCAGGTGACCTGTGATTCAACAAGTATTTGCATTTAAAAGTAAGATTATACACAACTCTCTGTATTGCTAGAAGCACATGAATCATGGTTTGACACTGAAAACTATATATAAAAGATTTTGTCTAAGAATAAAGCTCAAAAGAAGAATATTAGGATTACAGATATTTCATATGTTAGGTTTGTTAGGAAAAATACAAATTACTTTAGAATTTGGTATTTTAAGAACAAAAACTTAGTAAACAGTGTTCAGATAATAAAAAACAAGGAATGAGTTACAGAAACCCTCCTCCAATGGAAATTATCCAAAATTAAGCATGTGAAATTTGAAACATAATGGAGTAAAAGTGGATTGGCTAAGATTGATTAAAATGAGATGAAGTAATAAAGTGTTGAAGAGCCTAAGAATACTTCAGAACAGTACTGGAAGGTGTTACTAATGATGATGTCAGCTATATAGAGGGATACTTAAAAGTCAGCTGGATGCATATAAATATCACAGGCTAGAGTTGTGCTTGTGCTGTTGAAAATTTCCTTGTCTGTAGATAAAGTCCGATGATCATAGGATTTTTGGGACAAAAATAAATTTGCACAGCTGAAGAGGTTGAGATGTGATAGATTTAAAAAGTAAAGTCAGTTTGGCCTCCTGCAGAAGGAATCTTTAATCAGCTGCTAGAGAAATACCATGCTGAAGTTTCACTGTAGATATGTAGATCTTGAGAAGGAAGAGAGGCAGTTATATGTACTGTACATTAACAAAGAGGCTACCAGGACACATTGAGCAGTTTTCTGTGATATACTGTATCATGAAAGTGCTGTCACACAGTACATGTTATGGCATTTGTTTGCATCTTGATGTCAGAGTTCACCCAAAACAGCGAGTAGTGGCAGCTAAAGTGAAGGTACCCCTCACCATATTGCAGTAAAACAAAAAAAGAGTAACTGGTGCTGTTAGTATTGTATTTTATAACCTCCTTGAAACAATTTAATCTTTTAATTATTGGTGCATAGGAATAGCTTGGGGTTTTAGAGTAGGATAGGGCTATAATGTGGAAGCTAGTCTTTTTAAGCCACATCTAATGAAAGTTAGCAGTTGTCTTATAAACATAGTTTGTTCTTACAGGGAACAAACCTGGGGTCTTAACATCAGGATAAATCTAGTGCCAGCTGGAACTGGTAAAAAATTTAATAGAACTGTATATGCAAGGAACTGGTGGCATCTGTCCTCTGTCATGAGTTAGGTGGAACAACCACTGACCCAAGCTGGAACTCGTGATGTATCAGTATTCTATTAACTTCCTTTGAGTGAGGACATCTTGCTCTTTCTCTCTTCCCTAAAGCCGGTTCTTTGTTTGCCTGTGTTTTCTTTGTGTGTTTCAGTGTTAAGGAGTTGTGTGCTTGTGGGGAAGAGTTGTATTCATCATAGATACCCAAAACCCTGCTAGCTCCATCTTTGGTTCTCGTGCACTTCAGAGGTTGTGCCCTGGTGCTGGAGGATTCCCTTCTTCTCGCTTCCTAGTCTCCATGGATACAGTTCCACATTCAACGTGCAGTAGTTGCAGAGCAAGTGTATGCAGTGTCACTAATCCTTGTTCAGAATGTTGTTCTTGGTTGGTGGATCAGTGGAAGAGGTTCTCCGAGAAGGGTCAGCACAAGAGGAAGACGAAGACACCAGCCTTGTTGGTTGATTCTGCATCTCCTTCTTCATGTTTTCAGCCTCCTCTTGAGGCTTCCCCTTCTTTTGAGAGGCCAGTTCCAGTTGCTTCACCTTCTGTATTAGATTTTTCCCATATCCCTTTCTGTTCTTCCAACAATTCATTGAGGAAAGTATGGGGAGGGGTTTCGGGAGAATTTTTGTCTAATTTTACCTCTTTCCCTTTGGGGAGGCAGGCATCGCTATCTTTGTCCCTCTTTCCAGCCTCTGATGCACAGCTGATGGCGAGTGTTTGGGCGTCATTAGGCCTATCAGGAGTACCAACCTTGGATGGCCTGTTGTCTCACTGCTTGACTTCCCGATACCCAGTGCCATCTTCTGTGGCTGTTCCTGCTCCCCCGGGTCTCCACTATATGGGGTCTAGTGCTGTGACATCTAGCAGGACGCGTATGCTACCAACTGCTCATCATTATGGGCCACCCCTTGTTCTGCTGTCAGTGGTACCAACAGCCTCCTCACGTGATTTGTCTGATCTTGTGACGTCACAGCCTTCCCTCAAGTGACATCACCTTCAGCATCGTCAACCTTTGTGACGTCACAGCCTGCTACTACTGTGACGTTGTCTGCTGTGGCGTTTGCGGATTTCGTGGTCAAAGCAGTGTTGGAGAGACTGGATTCGGCGATTGAGGAGAAATGTATTTGTGCTTGTAAGAAGAGGAGACATGAATCTTCTGCATCTTCTTCTTCTTCTTCTTCTCTGTTGTTGCCAATGTCGCGGTCACCTGTGTCCCCTGTACATGCTCCAGTCAAGCGTTGGAGAATGAGGGACTTTGTGTCTGATCCTAATGCCAAGAAAAGAAGGGTCATTTCTACTTCTTCAAGCAGGGATAGTCACATCACAGTCAGGCTTGTTCCAGAATCAGTAGTGGCTCCCAAGTCGTCAACTTTGCATGACCATGGTTCTCCCATGTTTGTTCGTCCTCAGAAGGCTATGGACGTAGGGGATGCTCGAACCTCCTCCACTTTGGCCTAGGGTTGTGACTCTTCGGCCGTGGATGGTGTTGGGACATCTTCAGGAATTGTACGGACATATGTGGGTGATAGCGTTTGTCTGGCAGACTCGGCTATGCAAGGGCCTTTCTTTAAAAGGAGATGTGGTGTTGTGCCTGTCTCTCCTGTTCGGCCTATTAATGTTTGGAGGAAGGATGTCAGTGCTTCGATCAAGAGCTCCCAGGTTGCGGATTCTTCTGATGATATCCGGGCAGATGTGAACAGCCTTGCGGTGTCTAGGCCAGTAGAGGATGGAGATGGTAGTTGTCCGTCAGGCTGTCGATCAAGGTCTCGTTCGCCCAAAGGTGTTTGTAGTTCCTCTTCAGTGAGTCACGTCCAAAGGAGCGTGGGTAGGCTCGGTCGTAATTCGTCTCCGGAACAGTCGGATGTGAGGAATGTACGTCTTTCACAGCTGGGATTGAGGAGCAGATGCCACGGCTGACGTTTGTCTTCCATGGGCTGTGGGCATGACTCTACTAGGCCAGGGAGGATTCTCGTCTGTCGTGCAACAAGGATTCTTCAAGTTCCAGAGTGGATCTTCAGGTGCATAGATCAGATATTTGTTTAGGACATATTATGCATGTGTTAGGCAATAAAAAATTCTTAAGGATATTAAGCAAACAAGATCATTTTATTGAGATAGGTATGACCTTGACATGCTCTTCACACACCCCTTTGAAGAACAGTATGCCATAGTGTCAACTGGGCTCCTGTGAGCACCAGAATGACTGAAAACCCAAACTTACTTGGATGATAAATACAGGAAAGGAAGGTGGATGTGGAAGATAAAACTCTGGAAAGACATGAGTGGCGGAATTTCTGAGGCCCCATGTGCCATGGTGTTGGAAGCAGTGATGATGACAACTTATATATAAGAATAATTGTTGAAGAGGTGAAGAAGGATTGTTATAGTAAAGTAGCACTCACTGCAAGAGGGAGAGAATTTGTTACCTTTATAACACAATGGGTGTGTGACTGGAATCAAGAGGCAATGGGATAATGTACTACATTCTCTAATAAGGAAATAGGAATTGATGGTGAATAAGAACATGTGATTGGTAACAGCAAAAATTTAACATTTAAGACCTGTGATTCTGAAAAATATGATTATTAATGTTGAAGTTCATGACAGAAATGTGCTGAGAAGACCATATCACAAATGAGGATGTAGCATTTACATGTAAAGTTCAGAGGTTGGGAATTAGATAGTTTGGTACAAGGCAGTAATGGTGAATAGCAGTTAGATAGATGTTCGATACAGAAGTGGCTAGATGGTTACAAGTAGAAAGACTCAGAAAATCAGGGAGGTGGAAATAGATAATGACTAACTAGGTGGGAATTAATGATGAAAGTGTAAAAAATTGAAGCGAACATAAAGAATCAGATTTTACTGTAAAGGAAATACTAAGAAAATGTGAAGACTGATGGTGAAAATTTAGTTTGACATACACAAGTTGGTTGAGTTTGAGTTTGAATCCTGTTTTTTCTTTTGCAGGTTGTCCATAAATGGTCACAAGTGCCTACTGAATCATCATTAGTGGTTCAGAGATATATAAGCCGCCCTTACCTCATCAACGATACCAAGTTTGACATGCGTATATATGTCCTCGTCACTTCTTTCCATCCATTACGAATATACCTTTACCAAGATGGACTTGTTAGATTTGCATCAGGTAAGATGAACTCTGTTTGGTGGAGTAACGGTTATTTTTATATACTTAATTGCTCTTGGTTCTTTATCCTAATTTTATTTGATTTTTTTTTACTTTGTTTATCAAGCTACTAGTTTTATGAAGATTTGACCTGTATGTGGTTAATGTAATTTTGCATTTTAATTAGTGATATAAGATACTTATTTTCATGGCTAGAAATTTACAGACTTCATACATACTGTACTGCCAATGTCAAATACCAAAATTTTAGGAATCTAGAATTTGAAATTCGAGATGAATCTGTAGATCACCTACAGATGACAATAAGAATGAGAATGGCTATTGCTAAAGGAAAGATAAGCTTCTAGGGGAAAGACCTCAGAACAGAGAATTATCAAAGTATAATAGATTTGAAATTGACGTTTCAAATCTATTATACTTTCATAATTCTGTGCTCTGAATGAAATGAATGAATAGATTCGAAATGATAAAATATCAGCCAAGGATGTGTGAAGTGGTTACTGATTGGGGTTTATCAGAATCATTGTAGAGTAACACTAGAAATATATTTATCACCTAAACTACAAAAACAGCAGCTTACTCTAGGTTTTGCTTGGTTAAGAAAAAAGCTTGATTTTTTTACAGTAATTAGTAATGCAGTACTGTACTGTACAGCTTTGTGAAGTTCATTGTTATATGTCAAATTACATATAATGTGTTATCATTGAAATATGTTTAATGTAACTGCCAATTTTGAAAGTCTTGTTGAAATTTACCCCCTTAATATTAAGATAGTGTATTGACTCAGATCTGGTTATTTTATAAATATATTAACTGAGATTTGGTTAAGACTTCTTGATATTAATAGTATTAGTTAAACAGATTTTTTCCATGTTGGTAAAATGTTATGGTAAGACATTTGGTGACTGCACAGTACTGAGTTTTGAAAAGCCCTAATGTGCTGCTAAACAAAATTCTTTGTTCCTTAATAATCTAGTGTGGCAATTTTTTTATTAATATGCTGTATGTAAATTATCAGAATTTTATGTTGGCCTTTATTTGAAGTTTTTCTTACAGAGATAATTTTATTACAGTTCAGTACAACAATGCATCTACAAGCTTGAGTGATCGATACATGCACCTAACAAATTACAGCGTCAATAAATCATCATCATCGTACACCCACAATGTTGATGCTGGACAGTGCCAAGGACATAAATGGACTGTCAAGTCACTGTGGGGTTATTTAAAGGCAAGATAATTAATAATGTTATTAAGTACCTATGCACTGGGATCTGTTATGAGATTATATTTTTACAATTTCTTATTCTGAAAATGCTTTTTTTTTTTTTTTTTTTTTTTTTTTTTTTTTTTTTTTTTTTTACATTTAAAGTCCAGATATATGCAATGTATGGTGTTTGACAGTTTTCAATATAGACAGTCCCTGGTTATTGGCACTGATAACTGGGGATCGGCACCAATAACTGGAGATTGGCGCATATCGGCGCCGAAAATCCAGTTATTGTTGTCGCTAGACAAGCCTTGTAAAACTGGTTTGCCAATAACTGGGGACTGCCTGTATTAGTTTTCTTATAAAAGTCTTATGGCTAGCAGGTACTTTTTTAGAAGAATTTAAACTAATTTGTTTTGAAGGGCATTAATACTAGTCAGATAACTGGAGTGGGTGACATCATTCATTGAATGAAATACGCATGTTGGTCGGGGGAGGGGGGCCAGTTTTTTTTATTGTTTATCTTGTGGCTTTCACAGGACATGGCAGACTACTAAGGGTCACTTTCAGTATCTTTTACTGACAGCAGTTTCTTTTGGTTTCCTCCCACACTTTTGTTCAACTTTATTCTAACTCAGCCTTGCCCAGTTTGAATCTAAGAATGTGGAACTGGTCTCATTAAATTTCTTTATAATAATATAAAGCATGTTATATTTACTACGCTTCACGGGTAATAGAGAAATCATAACACCAGTTGTAAAACAAGTTCCAACTTAATTTTATTCAAAGGTCTTGTGACTGGCATTTCCCATTTTTATTCAAATTCTTTTGATTGGCATTTCCCACTTTATTCAAAGGTCTTGCAATTAGTGAAGGATCATCCTTAAAGTTTTTCATAATATGAAGAAAGTTACTCAAAATTTGGAACCTGGTATTAAGGGGCCAGCCGATACGTAAGCAAAGGAAATAAAAAAATATATAAATAAAATTATTCTGTAGATTGAAAGTTTAATATCCCAGATAAAAGTACAAATCATTAAAAACAAGAGTAGAATGTTATTCAAATAAAAATCAGCAACATGAAAATAAAAGGCATCAAAATTCATTGTAGTCTCATGAAAACGAGGGGTTTCCTACAACCACTCTTAAAAACTGTGAAGCATCATTTGTATTTGGTGTTGTGAGAGGGAGAGGTACAGTTGATGCAGTCTTCATAGGACAGATACCGAAAAAGAGGCGGGAAGGTTTCTACTGAATATTGGAAAGCAGTTCAAGGAAATAACAAATGCATGCTGGTCTGGATTTTGTGTGGCGCTGAACCTTCCCCATACGTTGTCAGTTAATACATTAATATATTATAAAACAGGGATGGTGATAGACAAAATCTAGAGCAAAAAGAGGTGTATGTGACCATATACAGTCTCTTTTTATCCTTATGTTACAACATTTTCCACCAAGGATAATTGTAAAGAAATTAATTTTTTCATTTTGATATTTCAGGCTAAAGGTGTAGATACATCTGCCTTGTGGAGTCGCATTGCTGATTTAGCCATAAAGACCATAATAAGTGGAGAACATGACATCATCATAAGGACAAGGAAAAATGTCCGCTCCAGGTAAACTTTCATTTGTAATTGATGAAGAGTTAAAAATTACTTTGGCTTTATGGTGTCCTCAATTTGGTTGGAAAGAAAATGTTACTGTAATGTTAGTAAAATTTATGGGAAACTAGTAGTAAGGCTAGTATTAGGCATTGTTATGATTTGTGCGTGGTGATTAGAAGAGGATGAAATATTGCATAGTGTTGTATAGTTATAGTATAGGTTATAATTTCTTATGACCTATAAAATGAAACTTGGGTTTTTGTAACTGTGGTCATAGTAGTTTACCAACAGAGGATTTGATGTAGACCTGTTCAGTTAGTGATATCTCTAACAAGAGAAGTTGTTTCTTTCACAGGTATTCATGCCATGAACTCTTTGGCTTTGATGTTATTATTGATGAACGCTTAAGGCCTTGGCTGTTGGAGGTGAACATTTCCCCATCACTTCATTCCGCCTCCCCATTAGACCATTCTGTCAAAGGCCCACTTATTGTGGATGTTTTGAATATGGTTTCCTTCCACATTCCAGATAAATTAAGCCAGCAACAGCAGGTATGTGACTGTCCATATTTGGCTAGCCAAATAGTATTCTTTATGCATCTTAATAGATAATTATAAAGATACCATTAAGAATCAAAACTAGAAGATAAGACACAAGAAAACTAGATAAGTAGGAAATGAATAAAATAGTATGGTGATATATTAGTATGATTAGCAAATTGTACATTAAAGCAAAAAGGAAGTAGACAGGGGTAAAGTTCACAAAAATATTATGAAGATATAAGGACCAGTATATAAAACTCAATAGTATTTAGGCCTTCACTGAACCCACCTTCACCACCACATTGGATCACAAACTGGTGTTATCTTGAGCTTAAATGGTTGACATAAGTGAGAATAAAGATTTCCCTTTCATTATTGTTCCTGCTTTTATCCCAAAGGTTCAACATACAGGGAATACCAGGTTAAATTACTTTATTTTTTGTTTGCAGACTAGTTTGCTTACAGAGTTGAATCTTGGGAAAAAAGTGTCAGGACTTTGCCTGGATCGACGTCTTTACACAAGACTTTTAACTCTAGAAGAACAGGTTAGTCACAGGATGCTGCTCAGAAATTGAATGTGTATAATTTAGAATTGTCAATAAAGGTGTAAATAACAAGCAACATTTGTATTCTCATGCATATAATTAGTAATTGTTACTTCTAATGTGCTTTGATATTACTTGTATATTTGTCAACAAATGTATTTTCTTTTTTATCAGCAAAAGCACATAAAAATCAATGCTGCTCCCCGAAGTCAGTACCTGTCAACAGCCATAGAGAACCTTACTTCAGATGATGTTCGTCATCTATTGGTGTCAGAAGATGAACTTCACAGAGCTGGAAAGTATGCATATTATTTATTTGAATTTTGTATAGATATACATAAGCTCTTTGACTAAATCTTTTCATGTGAATAAAGTGTGCAGATATTTTGTTTATAATGTTTATACTATGTAGATTCAAGTTTAACTACATAAATGTGTGTATTGCAGAATTGAAATTTTCTTTCCAGGTTCTCTCGCATTTTCCCAACAGCAGAAACCTTTCCATACATGGGCTTCATCGATAAACCTCGTTATTATAATAGGTTACTGGACGCGTGGGAGAATGCCTATGGTAGTTGCAGAGAAAAAGGTAAATTACAAGGTTGCATTACCGTAGGTACAGTGAACTAGGGGAGTTGCCAGCTTGATATATTTGAAAAATTGTGATCTTTGCAAAGCTTTATTTTTAGCTACAGTCAAACCAAAAGGACTACGAACATGGCTGTCATTAGCTACGTCGCCAAACTTCTTCCTGACTTATAACAGACTACAGTTAATCTATATCCCTCAATTTGGGATTCTTTAATCCAGTCATAAAATTCTGATTATCCCTCCCAAGGGCTGTCCAGAAGAAACAGACCATTTCAGGACAAGACAGACTTAATTTACTATCTACCATCACCTGAGGAGCCAATGATCTTCTTCTTCTTCTTCTTCTTCTTCTTCTTCTTCTTCTTCTTCTTCTTCTTCTTCTTCTTCTTCTTCTTCTTCTTCTTCTTCTTCTTCTTCTTCTTCTTCTTCTTCTTCTTCTTCTTCTTCTTCTTCTTCTTCTTCTTCTTCTTCTTCTTCTTCTTCTTCTTCTTCTTCTTCTTCTTCTTCTTCTTCTTCTTCTTCTTCTTCTTCTTCTTCTTCTTCTTCTTCTTCTTCTTCTTCTTCTTCTTCTTCTTCTTCTTCTTCTTCTTCTTCTTCTTCTTCTTCTTCTTCTTCTTCTTCTTCTTCTTCTTCTTCTTCTTCTTCTTCTTCTTCTTCTTCTTCTTCTTCTTCTTCTTCTTCTTCTTTAGATTAATTGGGCATTTTTATAATTCATGTAGATGATTAAAAATTAAATCATACTTGTCCTAACCTGTTATCCAAACAGTTTAATGTATGATTTCAATTCTTCATTTACGGTAATTTTTTTCAATAACTCATCCTTTACCCGTCATAAAATTTCAGTTCTTTCGATTATTTTACATTTTGACCTGATATGAGGAAGAGGTGGCATCGTTTTTGCCACATCTGCACCATATCCCAACTTATGTCAAGGTTTTATGAATCAAATCTGGGAAAAGTGACAACGTCTAAAATGTACTACATGTTTGTAGTCATTTTGATTGACTATAGTTTATGCCTTACTATAGCCTATCCAGTCATTGGCAGTTTAGGTGTGGCATAAGTGGAGCCTGGCAGTGCCATATTAAGTATTCCCATTCATTTCGTACGGTAATAATGTAAATATTAGGATAAACAATGCTGGATTTATTTTTTCCTAATAGTAAGACTTCCCATAATATCAATTTTTGTTCCATAACAGTAAAAGCAATAAGTTATCTAGAAACATGGCAGTGATTTTCAACAGCGCTGCCTGGTCTCTAAAAATGATCAAACCAGAGGAGTAAGTGAAGCCTATAGGTCAGCAATGTAAGCAGTGATTAACCTAGTAAAGATCCAAGAGAGGAATTTTATACATGCTGAAATAACACATGGATGCAGTGAATTAAAATAACCATTCCCTAAGCTTGCAGGTGAACCCACAATCTTTTGTTACACTTCTCTGTGTTTTTACTCTGTTTTTACTCAGTATTTTCAGTGGAACTGTGTAATTGTCGAACTGGATTATACTATATCTGTTTTGAAGTAAGATTTACAAGTCAGGATAATTTTCATTTTGCTTTTCTAATTTATTTAAATTTAAAGTGTCTAAAGAGATTATGAAAGTGCTCCCAGTAGTAGGGATTAAAAAATTAAACAGGGATACTAATAACCATTCCCTAAGCTTGCAGGTGAACCCACAATCTTTTGTTACACTTCTCTGTGTTTTTACTCTGTTTTTACTCAGTATTTTCATTGGAACTGTGTAATTGTCGAACTGGATTATACTATATCTGTTTTGAAGTAAGATTTACAAGTCAGGATAATTTTCATTTTGCTTTTCTAATTTATTTAAATTTAAAGTGTCTAAAGAGATTATGAAAGTGCTCCCAGTAGTAGGGATTAAAAAATTAAACAGGGATACTAATAACCATTCCCTAAGCTTGCAGGTGAACCCACAATCTTTTGTTACACTTCTCTGTGTTTTTACTCTGTTTTTACTCAGTATTTTCAGTGGAACTGTGTAATTGTCGAACTGGATTATACTATATCTGTTTTGAAGTAAGATTTACAAGTCAGGATAATTTTCATTTTGCTTTTCTAATTTATTTAAATTTAAAGTGTCTAAAGAGATTATGAAAGTGCTCCCAGTAGTAGGGATTAAAAAATTAAACAGGGATACTAGTCCAGCATGTTATTTTTGGCAAAATGTCAAGAAATGCCCTAACTGCCAAAAAGGGTTGGAAGTTGTGTAGCATATGATGTAATCATATGACAACACTTGTAATTTAGGTTAATTGACAGCATGTCAGGAAGTACCTTAACTGCTAAAAGGGGTTGGAAGTGGTATAGCAAATGATGTAATTATATGACAACACTTTGTTTGCCCAAACAGTGCCTTAGGTGATTTATCCTAATGGGCAGAAAACAATAAAACTCAGAAATTATTGCACAATTGCCAAGAGATATCAGATCTAGGAAAATAAATTTCCTCGGGAATTTTAGGATAAGAATATGTAAGAAAATTATATTTCATAGTTTTCCAAGCTTTCTTATTTGCTAACATAATTGCACATTTTCATTTTTATAATAGGGAACCTCAAATTTCCCAGCTATGCCCAACAAGTGATTTTTTTGTATGGAGTATTGAAATGTTCACTCTTCTTTCTTCTTTTATCCTTTGCTTTCCAAGTTCACTTTAAATGGTGAAAGGTGTCTATGTGTTGGTGTGTTTGTCGAAGCTAGGTGTAGCACAAATGTCAAAATGATTTGTTCTTAGGGAGATACATACATCACATTTTGTACGGAATATCTAGAGTACATTTACTGGAATGCAGTTGCTGAGACTTGGAGACAAGGGTAGCCCATGGTGGAGATGGGGGTTTAGTAGGGGAATGCCCTCACTTAGCCCAGTGCTATCTGATTACTTTTTCTCCTACCGCCTTCAAGAGTCAACATGTTACCCTTCTCCCTGCTTTGTGTGATGTTGAATTTTGATGAGCTTGGAACAAGAACATAGAGGTGTCATTATACCTTAAAAAATTACAGTTTGGGAGTTGTAATTCATGAACGTTTGGGTGTTTGCTTGTTTAGGCAGATACTAGTCGCAGCAAGTCATGCCACTGATGGGGAGGGACCTTTTGTCTTCCACTGCCACATAATTTTCATTACCAGTATATCTGGTACCCTGCAAGCTGTTATTCTAGATTGCCTACCTGTGCACTTCAAGGTGCTTGGGAGTGCTTAACTTTTATTTGCTTGCAATATACAGTCTTGGCAGGTTGGGTGGGAGGCGCCTACCCATTTTTCCGAATATGTGAACCTCCCTCTGAAGATGATGATATTACTGGAAGAATAAGTAGTTACTGTCAGGCGACATCTGGCAACCCATGCCTCTCTCCCTGAGAGGGGTAGAAGTTCCCAGTAGCTGCCAGTCGATTGTAGTGGATTATTTACCAAATTTTTTCATCTGCTTGGACTCGTGAGTTTGCTGTTATTTAGCCCCTATTTAGTGCTTTTTTTCTTATAATGAGCCGCAATAAGCTCTTGTCAAGTGAGAAAATAAGTCAGATAATCGTTCTGCATAAGGTGGAAACTGCAACTAAGGATATTACCGATGTTGTGGGCGTTAGTGAGCCATCTTTGAACTTTTTTACCCACCTCTGCACAGTTCGCTCACTAAATGCCCACAACATCGGCAATATCCTTAGTTGAAATTTCCACCTTATGCAGAGCAATTATCTGACTTATTTTCTCACTTGACAAGAGCTTATTGCAGCTCATTATAAGAAAAAAAAGCACTAAATAGGGGCTAAATAACAGCAAACTCATGAGTCCATGCAGACGAAAAAATTTGGTAAATACAGTAATCTACTATATTGACTGGCAGCTACTGGGAACTTCTACTCCTCTCAGGGAGAGAGGAGTGGGTTGCCAGATGTCACCTGACAGTGCCTACTCATTCTTCCAGTAATAATATCGTCTTCAGAGGGAGGGTCGCATATTCGGAAAAATGCGTAGACGCCGCCCACCCAGCCTGCCAAGACTGTACTTAACCGTGTTTAAAACCATTGGTTTGCGTGCACCCTCACATGTGGCCTGTAAGGGATTTGACTAAAATCTTTTCTGCCTTCAACCCCTTGATTCCCACATTTATCAGAATTCACCTGGTGATATTTCTTTGCCCTCCATCTTAAATTGCTATTTGGGCAGTGTACATCTAACAGGTTTGTGATTAAACTTTTTTCACACTAGCCCATTAGCCACAAATGAGTATTTTCAACCTGTGGATTTGGATTTCTTGGCACAAAAGGAAATTTGGACTTGAGGGTGTGTCAGAAAGATGAAGTTTTGGGCATGCACAGTAGATTCCTCTGGAATGGTGTGAGCTGGTGTAACTGGGTATCCTCCTGTCCATGGAAATAAGCAAAATATAATCATTGGTTTAGTATGGAAAAACTTTTGTTATAAAAATATTTCTCAAAGGTTGCACATGACTAGTTACTATTAATTGAAATTTCTTCACAGGAATAGAGCGTTTAGAGGCGCTCTGTGCCGAAAAGTTCCACCTAAAAGTGCCTCACTCTTTCAAAATGCCAAAGGTAAGACTGTGTACATTAATAAGATAAAATTCTCTCTCTCTCTCTCTCTCTCTCTCTCTCTCTCTCTCTCTCTCTCTCTCTCTCTCTCTCTCTCTCTCTCTCTCTCTCTCTCTCTCTTTTACTTTTGGATCTTTTTGAGTCCTGCATATTTGGTACCAGTGAAATCTCTGGTAATTTTCCTTGTGATTATTATGTATTTATTATAGACTCAAATAAGTAAAGGCAGTATCTTAATGGTTATGTTGTATATATATTGAGAGCATTGAGACTTAATAAAAATTTAATATGTGATTTGAGATTTAGTTTAAACAAAGCCTGGCAAAAGGTTTCAAGTTTATTTTTATAGAACGTTGAGTTGTCAGTAATTTCTTCCAAGGTTAAGTTTGAACCCTCTAAGATTTAGTTATAGTGGAGTACAGTAATTACTTTATATTGTGAATTGTTGCAGTTGCTTCATATTGGATATTAGAAGTAAATTATACAAAATTTTTTAAAAAATTGGATGGAATTTTATGGTGAAGGATTCCCTTGTGGTTGAGAATTGTGGTGATTTTTTTTCATTCCACTGCAATTTCTCTGCTGTAAGTTTACCAATAATTGATACAGTATTTATAAAAGGTTTATCATTTGTAATGCTTGCTTTGCAACCCTTGTTAAGGAAGCAAATTCTCTGGGTTGGGCCTAAATAATCAGAAGTGACATGGCTTGCTGGATAAACTACTTAATTAGAATACTCCACTTTGTCAACATTTAGTTTTATACACTTATTGATTGTGGATATCTGAGCTAAAGTAGTTTTTTAGTCTTTTAGTTTTGCTTGTGTAAAGGATTTATAAATATAATCTTAGGAAATAGAATATTTTAAATTTTTTATTTATGTAGATTATTTGTCAATAGACCTAGGCATTTAGGAGACTTGGCTTAAAGGTTTTTGTTTGAGAATCTGACACTAAAGGCTGTTTTGGTTCTAAGGGCAGGTATCAAAATGAAAGGGTAATTTATATCGTTATACTTTTTTAACATTAAACATTATGAAACGTGAGCAGTGCCTACCATAGGTAAGTAAAGTTTGCACTGTATTATTAAGGAATATAAGTTGTAATATATTCTTTGCACAGTGTACATTACTTATGTCATAAGGTATAGTATGCATCTAACATTCATCTGAAGATTGTGTAAACCCTAAACTATCCTAGTTATCACTCCAATTTTTTTGTATCTGTATGTGTGAGAGAGAGTTAAGTTAATGGTTACCCTGAGAAGAGCAGATGGGTTTGACTCTGTAAATGGGCGTGATTCCCTTTTTCTTTGTTGTTAAAGTTTTCGTTTTACAGTACAGCCTATAAATATTTTTATTGCATAAAGGGAAAAGGGGATTAGGGATCAGTTGTGAATGTGAAAGATCTCTATTAAAATACAACTTATGAAAAATTGACAAACGAGACTATCCGTTGAAAGTCCAAGTCATAACTACTAATATAGGCAGTCCTCAAGTTAAGGCAGAGATCTGTCCCTGAGGCGTGACTTAAGTCGGATCTTAAATTTAAAAAATACATAAAAATGAAAAAAAGTGATGAAACCCTTACCTTTAATCATGTGGTTGGCTTGCACACTGGAAAGATGGCAACACTTACTTATTTACATTAGGGAGCTCAGAAACTAGTACCCAGCCTAACGTCGCCTTAACTTTGGATTTTCACTTTAAGTCTGAGACGAATTTTTTATGAATATTTTTGAAAAGCGTCATAAGATTGGATCCCTTATGTCGAGACTGCCTTAACTCAGGTACTGCCTATTAGGAAACAGAAACCTACCACCATGAATGAAAAAAAAGGAGATATATCTAAAAGATATAAATCTCTCACAGAAGTAGATATCCACACTGAAAGACAGTATTCTAGTAAAGGAAGGACATAATATGACATAAAACAGATTGCACTGATTTTATCACTGTTACAAATACATGAGGCCTTACGAACAATACCTAACTTTTGTGCTGCATTTGCTGAAACTTTCATTAGATGTTTCTGATGTTTCTCAAAAGTAAGATATGAGTCAAAAGTTGCACCTAGAATATTTAAAGCTTCAGCCTCATTCAGCAAAGTCCCATCCACCTGAATCAGCTTTGTTGTTTTACTGGAATTAAGCCCCTCACCCCACCGACTACACCATTCACTGATCCAATCTCTGTCCATATTGAGGCTGGGGGCAGACTCATTTCTTTTAAGTGGAGACTTTACTACACCCACATGTGTTGCGTTATCCGACATACTGCATAATCTTGTTTTCCAGGCCAACAACCATATCGTATGTATACACCAGGCTCAGATATGCAGATGATGTCAGCTGTGTGGGCTTCGTTAGGCCTATCGGGTAACAACCTTAGGTGGCTTGCTGTCCCATTTCATGTCTTCATGCTTCCCAGTGTCAGCTGCCATGTCAGTTCCTAACCCTCCTGGCCTCCACTCTACTGGGTCTCATGTTGCGCCTTCTAGTGCGATGCCATTCGTTCTCTCTGTGCATCATCCTGGGTCACCTCTCGTTCAGTACAATTGCTCCAAAAATTCGTGTAGTTCTACTACAACATCATCTGCGGCTTTGCCGTCTGCTTCTTCTCTCGTTCAGACTGTTCGAGAGAAATACGGCCATATTCTTAAGAGGAGACAGCATAGATCTCCTTCTTCGTCTTCATCGTCTTTTCCGTCATCCTCTTCTACGTTGTCTGCCCCTCCTGTTTGTTCCTGCATCAGACTTTGTTGCAGGTCCTCTCCCCAAGAACAGAAGATTATCTCTTCTTCGCCTTTGGACCATGTCCATGTTTCTCCTGTACACGTACATGTTCCTGTGGGAAATGTGTCTTGTCCGTCAACCACTTAGGTCTCCTTCCTTTGAATTCTCTTATTCAGGAAGTATAACCGGGTGTGCCGAACCTCCAGTCAGTTCAGGATTCTCTTTACCTTCCACCAAGAGTGAGTCTATCCTAATGTTAAGACCCAGGTTTGTTCCACGTATAAACAAATGACAAATTTAAATTAATTTGTATTTTTCATGGCTAACAAACCTGCAGTCTTAATATTTACTGCCCACCTCTAGCCACCCCTCTTTCAGTTAACCATGGGCTGGAAGAAAACTAAGACGTCACAGAGTTGAAATAAGGTTGCTGCCCGTTCCCATCTCACCTCCATGACGGATGCCAGATGCCACCAATTCCTTGCATAAACCATTGTTGTTGTTTTTTACCAGTTTCCAGCTGGTACCAGAAGATTTATCTTAATGTTAAGACCACAGGTTTGTGAGCTAATGAAAAATACAAATTAATTTAAATTTGCCATTTTTCAGTAACTTTGGAGAGCACAGGGAGAATAGAATTTGGCCTGTAGTTACTGCAGTCTGCAGATATGCCACTCTTTGGGACAGGCGCTGTATTACTATGTTGACAGAAATCTAAAGAATCTACTAATCTTGGGAGACAACACTAAACATTTAAAAAAAAAAATGGGAAGAAACCTTCAGGATCTTCTCCACCCCAGCTTTCAAGATTATCCAGAATTTTCTTAACATCCCTGTAGCTCTTCGTTGGGCGAGTTGTTTGAGCTGTGGCCTATCACTCGGTAGGCCCGAGTTCGAGTCTCCGGCCAGCTGATGAAGAGTTAGAGGAATTTATTTCTGGTGATAGAAATTTAATTCTCGCTATAATGTGGTTCAGATTCCAGAATAAGCTGTAGGTCCCATTGCTAAGTAACCAGTTGGTTCTTAGCCACGTAAAATAAGTCTAATCCTTTGGGCCAGCCCTAGGAGAGCTGTTAATCAGCTCAGTGGTCTGGTAAAACTAAGACATACTTAACTGGAGTGAAATGCAAATTTTGTAAGAATAAGCTCAGGATGGCAAGTATCAGGGAGAGGAACATCCTCAGCTGATTGCTTGATGAGGCAGTTCAGCCTTTTCCCTAGGGCCAGTAACCAATATACCATCATCTGTTAGTAGTGGTGGAATGGAAGGCAAGCCTACCCAAAGATAGATGATGCCAATTTGGTCCACCACAGATGAGGCTGAGTAATTCCTTCAAGTTTCCTCTTCAAGAAATTATTGTAGTTTTTCTAGACTTTATGGTAAGTTCTATTCTCAGTGTGACGAGACTCAACAAAAATTGTAATTTTCATTCGAACAGTCTCGTCTCTATATGTTGAATTTGGTCTGTTTGTCACAGTAGGGTCATCTACATATATCATCAAACCATGGCTGGACATTTGCCCTGAATTTGATGACCTTTCTAGGGACATACCTTATTAAAATAGCTATCAGCATTCATTTAACTTCTTGGGATCAGGATCTAATACAGCATCTGAAACATTAAGTGCCTGACAAGCTTCAACAATGCGATCTCGATTGGCTCTAGATTTCAGCCACACCTTTTTTCCAATGGTGGCATTAGTAATATACTGATTGACAGATATGTCCATCTCAATGGTGCAATGATCAGAAGTACCTATATATTCACAAACCTTGGACATGACAATAGCTGGAACATCTGTGAATATGAGGTCTAATTTACTACCAGAAATATCTGTGAGCTCCTCGGTTAACTGGACAAAATCAGAGGATACACAGAACTCAAGAGCAGACTGGCCATGTTGATCTGTGGAATTTGAATTTAGCCACTTGCTGTGCTTTGCATTGCAGTCTCCAAAAATAACGAATGACGCTTTTGAATCATAAGACTAATCCATACTAATCTTTTCCAAGAGAGTCATATATAGAATCATCGATATTTGGATTGTGGTAAAAAGCAAATACAGACACATTGTAGAACTTACTGACAATAGTAATGCAGAATCTTTACAAAAAAAATTGACAGAGACAGACAAAAAGGCAAGCAAAGTAAATATGACTGAAAAATATTTAACAGTACAATAATGTTTCAAATACAGTACAGTACTGTACTGGAGCAAGTATTGTCAATCAAGATCAAGATGGGAGAGGGGCTGGCAGGTAGGTCACAGCTTGTATTATGATGCACAAGAGGAAAGTGGTCAGCCATTTGTATGCATGCATTTGTTTGCTGTCCACTCTTACAGGCATAGCCAGAAAAGTGACAGTCACTGTGAGTGCATTCATTTGTTCACTGTCCACCCTCACAGGCACAAACAGGGTTCACACATTCCACTATCCAATAACCCTATCATACTTACCAGATATCTACAGTAAATTGAAAATATTTTTGTTTTTATTGGACTTGGGTAAGTCCATTAAGTAACAAAATTGCTAATTAAAGGGGCCACTAATATATGTATAAATATGTTTGTGTGTGTGCGTGTAAAAGTTAATTTGTATCTTTTGAACTGATTATAGAAAGACATTTTTACTTGTTAAAGATAGGTTACCAAATTTTTCTTGTTGAAAGGTACTGCCTGAACTTGGGTGTTGTTCAAGAGATTTTAGGCAGAATATTGAGGGTACCTTGAATCATCTCTGGCCACTATTTGCATTACTCTTCTATTTCCTTGCATTCTGTTTCTTTTTGTCTCATCCCACATAGGTGTTTATTTTGGTCCAAGTTTCACCCTTTATTTATAACCGTATCTAAGTCAGCCTTATAAATAAAATGCAACCCAATAGTTTGGCTGCTACTGTATGTTAATGATAATTATAATCGTAATGATAACACCTTGGTTTCATATGGAATTGTAAAAGTGTAATGTAGTAAAAAGATAGGAATTTTGATGCAGAGGTGAAATTGTCAGTGCAGTAATGTATTTTTGTTAGTGTGGACTTGGGAAATATTGTAGTTAAATACCTACTGTAATTAAGGTTGGTAAGATCTTGCATCTTGGCAGAAGTCAATTGGTTTTTAGCAAAGTACAGACTGAAATTTTGTCGCAGGTGGCCTTCTTGTCTTATGAATATATTTCTTTCAGCCCACCTGTACATGTATTCCAGTGAATTAAAGAGCAGACTAATGTGGTACATTCAAAAGTGCAAGTAAATTTTGGAAGGTTATGTTTGATCTAGTAATTTAATGAGAGGTGCTGTAATTTGAGTTGAAGTATGAAGTGTGTAGCATAATTCATGGGGAACTTTTAAGCAACCAATTACTTAATCCTAATCAACTTTAAATGCTTATGAAACAGTAAGTAATGGTAAATAGGGCATAGTTTTTAAGGAAACAGTAAGAAGGGAAATAATGTGTTAACATAGGGATAAGCTTGAGTAAAAATTCAAGATCTCATCGAAGGAAGGGTATCTGAAAGACACCATTGGTCATTTGAATTTTGTACAATGAAAAAGTGTAAATTTGGCTACAGACAAAATAAGATGTAAACTATTTTTTAGATTGGAAGTCCATGGTCACTAAGAGGTTAGTGCTGGTTTTACTGTGTATTGGAAATAGGTTTTAATTAAGTTATGATTGTCAAGGGATATGGAAATTTTAATGAATTGTATAAGAAAGGAAACAAGATTAAGCAGTAAGTTGCATATTTTGTAAGTACATTTACAAGGTTTAATGGTTGTAGTTGAAGTTTTATATTGGTTTTATTTTGTTTTCAGTTGATTTAAATTTCTCTTAACGGCCAGTCTTATTAAAATTTATTATTTACCATACAGGCTAATTTTCTCTCGACTGCCAGTCTTCTTAAAATTTATTCACTATTCACTGTCACTAATTATATGCTCACCTTAAGATTGCTTTTTACTATATTCTGAAGTGGAAAGTCACAAGGTAAATGAAGGTTTAATGATAAGGTTTATTTACTATTTTTCTCTCATTTTTTATTAAGTAATGCAGTACACCTTCAGCCCCCTTCCCATTTGCTGTTAGATATATTGCAGATGGTGGTTTATTAGTTTGCTTGAAATAAAAAAAAATATATTTCAGTAGAGAAGAGGTGTGAACCATAATAAGTAGGTTAACATGGAACTGCCAGGGATTTATAATGATGTGTAATAACATGATTCAGTGAAAGATGAGTACAGTAGTATAATAGTGCTTAGCATATGAACATCTTGCTTAAAACTTGAAAAATTACTGGAGATTAGGCAAATTTTACTAGTTCATTTTAAGGGTATTGATGGGCTCTAAAAATGCCAAGTTTCAACTGTGTTGGGTTATCTTAAGTTTGTCACATATTCACAAAGTTTATGGTCTGAGCTGTTGCCAGACATAAGTCAGATATGAAGCATTTTGACAAAAAAATTTGCTAGTGGAGAGAGATGCTGAAAATTCTATGCATATGGGAGCTTAACGTCTACTTTTACCTTTATTCTTAAAACATTTACGTTTTTATTGCCTTTTACAGTAATCCTTTGATTATCCTTAATAATAGAGCCAAGACCCTTTCTGATAAGGTCAATTAAAACTCTCTGAATGTAAAACGGCAACTCCATACTCTTACTCCCCCTGCCTTGTCAGTGCAACATAACTGTCAACACTAAATATGCTTATAAACGACAACCATTGCACTTTAAACTGAAAACTTGATGCAAAATGCAATTAACTAGCATATTTCCCTATTAGTACACTGCAAAAAAATCGAACCTCATATTCTCACTCTTGTAAACAATACACAGTATGGTAGGTGCACTGTATGTAGTGTTCACTAACTTAAATAATGTATAACATTTAAAGAAAATTTACATGTAGCAAACCTTTTTTTCTCGCTCATACACAACACATAATACTGTAGGTATATTGGTATATATAGCCTACCCCCATAACATACCTGTGTTTACCTACAGCCTGCAACACGGTTTTATCACTGTTAATATATTTTTATTAATGATTACTTTTACCTTTATTTTTCAAACATTTACGTTTTTATTACCTTTTACAGTAATCCTTTGATTATCCTTAATAATAGAGCCAAGGCCCTTTCTGATAAGGTCAATTAAAACTCTTGAATGTAAAATGGCAACTCCATACTCTTTCTCCCCCTACCTTGTCAGTGCAACATAACTGTCAACACTAAATATGCTTATAAACAATAACCAATGCACTTTAAACTGAAAACTTGATCCAAAATGCAATTAACTAGCATATTTCCCTATAAGTACACTGCAGAAAAATCGAACATCATATTCTAACTCTTGTAAACAATACACAGTATGGTAGGTGTACTGTATGTAGTGTTCAATGACTTAAATAATGTATAACATTTTTAAAAGATTTACATATAGCAAACCTTTTTTCCTCGCTCATACACAACACATAATACTGTAGGTATATTGGTATATATAGCCTACCCCCATAGCATACCTGTGTTTACTTACAGCCTGCCACACGGTTTTATCACCATTAATATATTTTTATATAGCAACTTCATATCCATTGTTACCATACAGTAATATCATTCGTTTTACTTATATTTTTATTCATTTGTCATTTTTATAAGTTGTGTTTCCTTATCCTGAATTACGCCAGTATTGTATCATTCATATTGCACTGTAGACTTCAAGTAGGTTATTTTTAAGAATATTATTTAAAAAGTTATTAATCTTCTTTTTTATTATGATTTCTCATTTCGTCTCGTGAAAATTGTATGCGTAAAACTCGTGTTTGCATCTTTAATATGTACAGTAAACCCCCGTATTCGCGTTCTCACGATTTGCGGACTCCCGTATTCACGGATTTCTCTTTGGAATGTATCTACCCATTATCTGCGGAAAATTCGCCCATTCACAGTATTTTTCACTGAGAAATGTTCACTGAATACTGTATTTTCATCTCATTTTCATGACTAAATGCACTTTTTGTGATAAAACTATTAAAATACTCAGATAATGCTAGAGTTACGATAATTCACCTTTGATAATTCAATTTTGCAGTGGGGTAAGCAATTAATACCGATACCACAGTATTATTTGTAAAATATTTTTAAATTTCGTGCGGGCGCAGGCAGCAGCATAATCAGGCAGTAAGAGAGACCAAGTTACAATAGACAACTTTTCCTGCATCTCTTTATCCCATCTTCTAGTTAAAAAAGTAAAAGAGAATGATAAAAGTATTGTTAGTGCCGTTATACTCTTGCATAAATGCTTACAGCCATAAACAACCAACCAAGACTCTGATAACAACAGCCATTTACCTGTATTTCAGCCATCGTACGGTAATAAATAATTACCGTAGGTTATGGCACAAATTAGAATAGGACTGATATATTTTTACATTATACCCTCATTTGGTATGGATAAAAGATCGTCAAGGAAATATACTGCTAAATTTAAGCTGCAAGTTATAGCTGAAGCTGAGAAAACAGTGTTCAAGCTGCTAATGACTACACTGTAAATTATCGTGCATCTGCAACATGGATGAAACTCAAACGTAATTAAAATGGGAGAGAAAGTATTTTAATCAAAATTACTGGGCATGAAAGAACACATTCCTGTTATTTTTACTCCGATAAACGAGAAATATGTAAAGCTCATATTATGATGAAATCAAGTGAAAATAGCAAATGGAATCTTGAATTTTTTTACACAAAACAAACGCCTCCAAACTGCCATCATTAGTCGTCATCTATTAACAAAAATAGATAGATGAATTTCACAATGAGACGTATTTTAGTTATATTTCGACTTAAAAACACTTCATATAATGAAAAATAATCTTGCCCCTTATAAATAAAGTATCTAGACTAGAGATTCATGTACACTAATTAGAACAAGAAAAGCACTCAGAACTGGGTTGAATGCGACGAAATAAACACCACATAAACATTTCCAAACCAAAACACTGAACGCAATTTTTAATACAAAAGCAATATAAGAATATATACAATATTATTGGACACAGTGAATTAAGGCATAAGATATTAAAAGATCCATGGAAAAGATGCATGTTCGTTATGTTGACGTTTGTATAATATGATATGCGAATATAGAGTACTGTACATTATAATGTAGGCTATGCTACCGTGTATGTATACAATATACCATAGTGTAGGCTAAGCTAATTCTTGTATGTTAATCAGTTTCTCTTTGTATCGAATTATCATATGTCACGTTGCATAAACCTCCAGAATTAGCTGATATTAATAATTACTATCCCGTGCATGTACAGAATATATTTTATAGTGTAGGCTAGGCTACCATATATGTATACAGTACATGGTACCAAATACCTTAATGTAGGCTAGGCTATGTTCGAGATACGTTTTGGTATTTCTTACGTTTTTTCCAACAAACGAGTTTTTTTTTTTTTTTTTTTTTTTTTTCTTTCTCTCTCTTCCCTAACCCGATCGTAAGTGGGATAATATATGTATAAGCATTTTTATTTGTTTTGTGTGTTTGAACTATGAAAATAGGCAGTTCTAAGTGTTTTTAGAAAGGTTCTAAGTATTCGCTGGTTTTAGCTATTCGTGGGGGGTTGTGGTACGCAGCCCCACGAATAAGGGGGTTTACTGTATGGTATTTCTCAATGATGATATGTCCAAGGCAGATTCATTTTAAAAAGACTTAAAAAGTAGTGTTTGATGTAATTAATGACTTTTCATTTCACCTCATAATATTGCTGAGGGTTTACTTGTGTTTGTGTGTATTTACATCTACATATGTCATTTCATCAATGATGACATTGCCGTTGAGCTTTTTTTATAGTTAACTGTAATATTAATATCACATATTACAACAGTGCACAACTGTAATATTAATATCTCATATCATAACAGTGCACAAAAGAATATTTTTATATGAGTAACTTAGCCAGTAATTACATAGCCTATAGTTTCAAACTCGCATGGCAGCTGAAATTTTGAAATTCGCTGTAGCAATTCTTTTGTTTTGTGTAGCTAACTAGTCCCGCCCACTTTCGGGAAAGAGGAACAACTCAGCACAGAGCTTCAATTTGTTTCTGATGGCTTACAATGAAGGTTGTGAGTAGTCGGCTTATTTTAAATTGTTTACTTTTCCGTTTGATGGTTGTATGCCAGTTGATGAAGTATATTTACTTACGACCTTTCACAATTTTGACAGTTTCTTTCAAAGTTAAGACTTTTGGTTACTCGACTTGTTTCTTAACTTTGTCAGAGTCGAATACGACTAGTATTCGTTATTGCAGCAAAGGCCACAATATGAGATTAACTAAAGAGAAGTACGACTCACATACCATTTGCACAGACTGCTGAGGTATCTTGTATTGAATGTGAAGACTGGGATCCAAAGAAATGGAGGGCTTTAAATTCTCATCTTACTAAATTGGAAAGGGACATAAAGAGAAAGGCGACTGCTAGGAGTGATAGTAAGACTGTAGCTAGCCAGGGTTCTGCTAGGTCTTCCAGTAACATTGTTGTTCCTGTTGTTTCTGTACCTTCAGTGTCCCCTGTTCCCAGTTTTCCAGCTGTACCACCTGATCCTACCTGGCTCCCACACTTCCGACCCCAGTGCCATTGCCAGCCTCGAATCAAGATTTGAGCAAAAGCTCGGGTTGATCATGACCACTACGGCCCAATTACGGGCTTAGGTTTGAGCCCTTATGGACAAAGTGAGTGATAAAAGTGTCAGTGAAGTGTTGGTGGAGGAGGTGGCTGCCTGTCCCGCAGATTCTCCTAGGCAAGGGTCCCTGTCATACTCCCTTAAACAGGGGAGGAGTCATACCGGAAGCCCATGGGAGGTCGGTGGTGTTTGCCCATGGGTAGTTACTCCACGGTCAGACCTGTAGTCACGTCCCAGGTACAACAGACAGCCATAGGAAAGGTGTCTTTTTTAGATGTGCACCATCTACCCTCTAGTTCAGAGATGTCTAGTCCTGAACAAAGGTGCTAGTGGCATTTCCACGATGAATTGCGGCCGTTGAATAGGCATGCAGTGGATGCGGTCTTCTCCCCTCAGGTGCCTTGCAAGAGGGCCAGGGAGTCTGAGCCCTCCTGCAGTTTCTGGAACAGCCCAGAACATTTTTCTCCAGTTCGATCAGATGCGGAACATCCAGTTTTGGCATCCAAACATTCTTCTGCTCACAAGCACAAGACCAAGACGGTGGCGGTCCACTCGGACAACACCACAGCCCTGTCCTACATCAGCAAGCAAGGGGGAACCTATTCTTTCTCCCTCTGCAAAACAGTGGGGGATCTTCTTTGGGCAAACCAAAATCAGACAAGAATCGTCATGAGATTCATCCAAGGCAAACTGAACGTCTTGGCAGACCCACTTGTTTGTTTAGACCTGTGGCAGCTGTGGGAAGACCAACTCTGGACCTCTCTGCAACTTCCAGAAACCATCAACTTCCTCTGTTTTGTTCACCAGTCCCAGATCCCATAGCATGGGCGATGGATTTCATGCTGCAAGACTGGTCAGACGAGGACCTGTATGCTTTCCCTCCATTTGGCATGATAAGGGAGGATCTGAACAAGTTCCAGTCCCACAAGAATGCGACAGTGGCGTTAATAGCCCCATTTTGGCCTCTGAGGGAGTAGTTCCCAGATCTCCTCTGGCTTCTGGTAGACTTCCCAAGGCTTCTACCACAAAAGTCAAATCTGCTCAGACAACCTCATTTCAGGCAGTTCCATCGGGTTGTCCAGTCTAGCTCTGACAGATTACAGACTGTCAGGAAGCTCCTCAGAGAAAAAGAGCAGCTGTAGAAGCTATTGTGAAATGTAGGCGTCAGTCATCCAGCAACGTCTACCAGAACAAGTGGTCTATCTTCCGCACTTGGTGTAGAAGAAATGGCATCTCATCTCAGATGACTATAACAGAAATAGTGGATTTTCTGCTATTTCTGAGGACCTCCAGAGACTTGTCCTCTTCTGCTATGCTGAGGTCTGTTTTCAGGCATGGGGTCTGGACTTATCCTCAAACCAGGGCCTGTCTGATCTCATTAGATCATTTGCCACCTGCAAGCAGAAGAAAGCAGAGCTAGTATCTTGGACTTTAGATGTGGTCCTTAAATGGCTCCCTGACCCTCTTTTCAAACCCCCTAGTACTACATCCTTTAGGAATCTTATTAAGAAGACCCTCTTCCTGATAGCCTTAGCAACTGCTAAAAGGGTCAGCAAAATACATGCCATTGATAGAAGGACCGGGTCCTCTCAAGGGGATGCGGTCTACTCCTATACCCTTTGGTTCCTTGCGAAGAATGAAATTCCATCCAAACCCTGGCCTCGTTCTTTTAACATTAAAAGTTTATTAGAGATGTTGGGTTCAGATGAAGAAGAGAGAGTGCTTTGTCTGGCAAAGGCTTTAAAATATTATCTGCACAGGACTGAGAAGATACGAAGACCTTCCAGTAGCCTGTGTTGTTCGGTTAAAGACCCCTCTCCACCCCTTACGAAGAATGCCCTGTCTTTCTTCTCAAGGGACCTCATTCATGAAGCACATTGTCAGATTGGAGAAGACGTCCTACCTGCTTTTAAAATTAGAGCTCACGAAATCAGGCCTGTAGCTACATTGTTAGCTTTTAAGTACAACCTCTCTCTCTCTCTCTCTTCCATTCTTCAAGCAATGTACTTGAAATGCAAGTTGAGTTTTGCATCCCATTACTTAAGGAAAGTAGAAACAGTTTTTAACAATTGCAGTACCTTGGATCCTTTATCGGTGGGTGATATGTTGGGGGAAGACATGTAGGAAGCATTCTTTCCATCCTTATTCTCTTCGCCTTGACCTAGGGTGTTGAGTCTTAGGGGAGCCTAGGGCTACCTTGCACCTAGATACCCACCAGTTTTTAGAGGGTGGGTGGTGGTTTTTTAATTATGCGCTGTAGTTTACTATTGTTATTTTTTGGGATGGTACTGTGCCCAGGGCAGGGGCAACTATTGATGCTTTGCTAACCTTTGGAAATGTCCTTCACTGCAAAGCTCCCGCATAAGTAGCAGGTGCTCCTGGCTATACCGCCACGTCACTACGGGTTAAGGTGAGCACCAGCCAGAGGCATTATCTTCCTGCAGTAGCTCTCTTAACCCTTAAACGCCTACTGGACGTATCATACGTCGACTAAAATTGTCTGTTGGGTGCCAAGTGGACGTACCGTACGTCGACTACAAAAAATTTCAACCTTCGGTCAACTTTGACTCAACCGAAATGGTCGAAAAATGCAATTGTAAGCTAAAACTCTTACATTCTAGTAATATTCAATCATTTACCTTCATTTTGCAACAAATTGGAAGTCTCTAGCACAATATTTCGATTTATGGTGAATTTTTGAAAAAAACTTTTTCCTTACGTCCGCGCAGTAACTCTGCCGAAAATTTCAGAAATTCTTTCGTTATTTTGTCGTAATTTTTGCACTTTTATATTAGCCATTATGTAAAGTTTTATATATGAAAATGTGCGCAATTTCATGTAAAATACAACAAAATACAACCCATGGTTGTTGCTTTTATCAGTTTGGAAATATTTTCATATGAATCTCAATAACTGCCAAAATTTCAACCTTTGGTCAACTTTGACTCGACCGAAATGGTAAAAAAACGCAATTGTAAGCTAAAACTCTTACATTCTAGTAATATTCAATCATTTACCTTCATTTTGCAACAAATTGGAAGTCTCTAGCACAATATTTCGATTTATGATGAATTTTTGAAAAAAACTTTTTCCTTACGACCGCGCCAGAAATTCTTTCGTCGTGTTGTCGTAATGTTTGCACCATTTTATATTAGTCGTTACATAAAGAATTATATATGGAAATGTGCACAATTTCATGTAGAATACAACAGAAAATAACTCATGGTTGTAGCTTTTATCAGTTTTGAAATATTTTCATATAAATCACGATAACTGCCAAAATTTCAACCTTTGGTCAACTTTAACTCGACCAAAATGGTAAAAAACGCAATTATAAGCTAAAAATCGTACATTCTAGTAATATTCAATCATGTACCTTCATTTTGCAACAAACTGGAAGTCTCTAGCACAATATTTCGATTTATGGTGAATTTCTAAAAAAAAAACTTTTTTTCCTTACGTCTGTCTTGTGTAACTCTGCCGAACATCTCAGAAATTCTTTTCGTCACGTTGTCGTAATGTTTGCATCGTTTACATTAGTCATTACATAAACTTTTATATATGAAAATGTGTGCAATTTCATGTAGAATACAACAGAAAATAATTCATGGTTGTAGCTTTTATCACTTTTGAAATATTTTCACATAAATCACGATAACTGCCAAAATTTCAACCTTCGGTCAACTTTAACTTTCGACGAAATGGTCGAAAAACGCAATTGTAAGCTAAAACACTTACATTCTCGTAATATTCAATCATTTCCCTTTATTTTGCAATAAATTGGAAGTCTCTAGCACTATATTTTGATTTATGGTGAATTTTTGAAAAAACATTTTCCTTACGTCCCGCCATGTAACTCGGCGAACATCTCAGAAATTCTTTCGTCACGTTGTCATAATGTTTGCACCGTTTTATATTAGTCGTTACATAAACTTTTATATATGAAAATGTGCGCAGTTTCATGTAGAATACAACAGAAAATAACTCATGGTTGTAGCTTTTATCAGTTTTGAAATATTTTCACATAAATTACGATAAATAGAATAAATTCGACCTTCGGTCAACTTTAAGTCGACCGAAATGGTCGAAAACTGCAATTGTAAGCTAAAACACTTATAGTCTAGTAATATTCAATCAATTAGCTTCATTTTTCAACACACGGGAAGTCTCTAGCACAATATTTCGATTTATGGTGAATTTTTGAAAAAACTTTTTTACATCCGCGCGTTAGGGATTCATGCATCATATTGTGATAATATTTTCTCTGTGTTGCTTTGATCGTTTTACAATTTGTTATATACCAAAAGCATCGCAATTTAGTGTACAATACAAAGAAAAAAAAATAATCCGTTAGCTTTAACCGTTTTGCTCACAGCGTGATTTGTATAAAATTATATATGAAAATTTTTTTTTTGCGCTGTCATATATTTCAATATTTATATATGATAATGATATTTTTTTTCATTTCTGATGGTTGCATACTAAACTTCAGGCAATGAGAAAAAAAGGAGTAAAAAATGAACTCTTAATCTTAAAAACTAAGCGTGCTGTGATTTTTTGAAAAAAAACTTTTTTTCCGCTTCGGCGCTAACTCCCGAACAGCGCCAGCATACGGGAGACGTTTTTGTAAAGAGAGGCTTGGCGTTTGAGGGTTAAGAGGTAAGGAAATAACAAGCATTGCATCAGTGCTAGCAATTGTTTCTATTCTCAGATTCATTACATATACTGTAATTACTTGGTGAGTTACTTATACAAAAATGACATTTTTATTATAAAATAAAGTTTTATATATACTTACCAAGTAATTACAGAATGGGAGCCCTTCCTCCTCCACTTGCATGGACATAAGGACACAAACAAATTGAAGCTCTGCTGAGTTCTTCCTCTCTTTCCTGAAAGTGGGAGGCGCTAGTTACCTACACAAAACAAAAGAATTGTTACTGCAAATTTTTAAATTTTAGCTGCCATGCGAGTTGAAACTGTAGGCTATGTAATTACTTGGTAAGTATATATAAAACTATTTTATCTTAAAAATAATTTTATCACTGTTGATATACTTCATCATTCATTAATTTTTCAGTTCATCTTTTATAGTTTTCTAATTGCTTAATGTTTATATTCTTGCTTCATAAGCTTTGATGGCAAAAATACTTCTATGTTTTTCACGTTTACGTTTTATGTTTTTCACGTTTTATTAAAGGATATTAGTTGGTAATGAAATAACCATGCACAGTGCCTGAGAGAGAGAGCATTTGATATTGCCCCGAGACACTCCCTTACACACACACACACACCTTCCCTTTCTCCCCTACCATAGGTCATTTTTTATTTCTTGGTGTTTTGTCATAATTTTCATAACATATATTTCAGTTGGGTGTTTTGTCATAATTTTCATTCCATACATTTCAGTTGATTCTTTGATGATTATCACTGTGCCTGTATGAGAGAAAAAATCATTAAGATCCTTCCAAAAAATGCCATACAGCAAGTGTTTTCCAAACTGTTGTTTCAGGGGTCAAATAGGTGAAGTTGCCAGTATATGAGAATTTGATAAAAAAATATATTTTTTAATTATAAAATATAAATCTGGCTCCCCCTACAGTAAAGTATTAATTAAGAATAATTATAAGGGAAATTTCATCGTAAGATATCTCTCTCTCTCTCTCTCTCTCTCTCTCTCTCTCTCTCTCTCTCTCTCTCTCTCTCTCTCTCTCTCTCTCTCTCTCTCTCTCTCTCTCTTTCTCACAGTGCATGATTAGTTTATGAGTTAGTTTATTAGTATTTTAACCAAAGTTAATCTTACATAAAATGTGAAAAACAAAGTATTTTTAACCAACCACAAAAAGTCAAACAGCCACCTACCCCCGCTCTCCACCCATCCTGAACAGCCTTCCCACTCCCTCTCTCCCTGGGAAAGTCTCCCCCCTCACTTCCCCCTTTCTCAGCCTGTTCTGTAAGCTGTGTTACCAACACACCCTTACTCCCATGTGGTGTTAACTACCATCATAGTGCAACTTTTTTTATATATATAAATTGTATACAGGCAGTCCCCAAGTGACTTGGAGATCCATTCCTGAGGTGGTGACTCAAATCGGATCTTGACTTTAAAAAATCTGTAAGGTAAAAAAAAAATGTGATGAAAGCCTTACATTAAATTCTGTGGTCGGCTTGCACACAGGAAGGATGGCGACACTTACATATTTACATGAGCGAGCTCAGAAACTAGTACCCAGCCTAGAGTCAGCTTAACCTCCAGTTTTCACCTTAAGTCGTAGATGAATTTTTTATGAATATTTATGAAAAGCAATGTAAGATCGGACCAACTTAAGCTGAGACAGTCATAACTCGGGGACTGCCTGTAAATGTTATACAAATATCTTGGTTGCCGGTTGCATGCAGATAGAGAGAACGTGGATAATTGAGGGATTAATGGATTTTATATTATTTGGATTGACTCTTACCTTCTGTTAAAGTTAGCATATATCTTCACACCATTAGGTGCAATTACCACTCAAACACAAGAATAACGCTTGTCTGACCCAAATGGACTGTTTCTGTAATCACCTGTTTCTCACTAGGTGGTGTTGGAAAGGTTATGGTATCGTCAGAACTCTTCATGCCATGTCCTTGTGTGTACAGTGTGAATTGTCTGTAATAATTCAGACTGTTTCAGGCTGTTTATTTCATGTAGGGTATTGTGTTTGTTTTCTGTTTTTGCATTGTGTCATGTACACTGAGGAAATAGAAGCATTAGGCTTTGTAAGAACAAGTAATGTGTAAACCAAATGTATTTGGATGCGCATGATTGTCACATGGTGGGTGTTACATGTAGGGGTAATGAGTGTGCTTTGTCCTCGCATTGTGAAGAATGCAAGGAGTGGTCAGATGAGAGGATGAATAATTTTGTGAAGTATTGGAAGATGCGAGAGGCCAGTAGATTATGTAGACAATTCATTAGGTCCGGCCAAAAGCCTACTCAATCTTTTACTACTTCAGGTGTTCTACTCCTCCATTGCCTGATAGGTATTCCTCTCTCCCTCCCTCAGCTCTGCTTTCATATGTTTCTTATGTGGTTCAGGAGAAAATGATAGGTAAATTGAGGAAGATGTTTGTTCACTTTTTGTCATCAGTTAGACATTTGACCAAGTATATTATGGGTGAAGATTGCATTTCCCCAATAGTGATTGACCTTTTTTGGTTTTCCCTGTGAGAGATGTGTTGGAGCCGCCTCCTGTATGTAGCCACCCCTAAGGACTACCCTACTTATAGTAGGTATTCTCCTCTCCCAGGGAACCAAGGTGTCTTTCTGGGCAGAGGTCTTCACTCTTCACCTCTCAACTTTCTTTTGGCTCAAATTCAATGTGTTCTCCAAAGTATTTATTAGGTAGAGTTTAGCGCACACATCAACCAGCTCATGTACTATATTATTCTCTTCTGGCTAAAGTGAGTGACTTGGCAGAGTTATCTAGGTATTATAGACATAGAATTCCAGTTACTTCAGTAGTTTCTGAGCTGCATGTCAGTACTTCGGTCGTTCAGTCATGTACTTGCCCTTCTCACCTTTTGACAACTGTACCTATTTGTACAAGTGGCTCTTCGTCTTCCAACTTTTGTAGTATTGTGCAAAATGACTTCAGCTATCGCCCTAGTTCCGCTGTGACATCACGCAAAAACCCTCATACTTTCTCCCATCCAGCCATCTGGTGCTTACCGCTAGCGACCCATGACATTGCTGGTGGTCCTGGGTAAGCGTCCATCTCTGGCATTAATCACCTCACCATGTCATTCTGTGGAGTTACCATGTTTTAACGTCTTGGTTCTTCCTTTAGACTTGAAGGTTTTCAACCCTGATTCAGTTGATATATTTTAAGCAGTTCATAGTTCGAGTTCTGCTTTTCCCTGTCCTTTTTGCCAAAGATGAATCTGTTGATCGGCACACTTTTGTATGTCTCTGCCTCAGCTCCTGTTAAGAGTAAGAAGTTAAAGCTATCTGATTCTGTTATGGTGCATTTTGAGGCAATCTTGGAAGTATATCACTTAAAGCTGGATCCTGAATGCTACTGCTTAGGTTTTTAGTTTTATGAATCTGTTTAGAGCTGCGTGTTATGACATGCAATATCAGTTTTTCAACTTTCCTCCATTCAAAATGCAAGTTTTTTCAAAATTTTGGCCTATGTAAGCAAAGAGCTGTCTAATCAGTATGTATATTGTTCTTAGTATGGCACCTTGGTTACTGCTCTGTAAATAAAATGATAATTACATAAATTTTAGTCCTGAAGGGGCAGCAGTTCTTGATGATAGACCTGTTTCCAAAGCTTAAGGAGGAATGGCTTATGTTTGTACAACTCAGTTTTAAAGTAACAGGAACAGTTTGTGTTTACAGTGGACCCCCACCTATTCGCGGTTCCGGATGCATGGCTTCACCTATTTGCAGATTTTTCTGTGGAACGAACATACACATCATTCACGGAAAATTCACCTATTCGCGGTATTTTTCTTAGAGAAATATTCACTAATTACTGTATTTTCATGACTAAATGCATTTTTAGTGATAAAACTATTAAAATACTCGGTGTAAGCATTTTTAGAGGGTTTTTTGGTGTTTGAACTATCAAAATAGGCAGTTATAAGTGTTTTTAGAGGGGTATCAAGTATTTGCGGATTTTAGCTATTCGCGTGGGGTTGTGGTACGCATTCCCCCACGAATACAGGGGGGTCGACTTTAATATTTATCTTTTAAGTAGCTTCAGCTCAATGGTCAGAAGCTGCTTTTGGTGCGTCTCAGTATTCTCTCTTTAATCTCAAAGTGTTTAAGGCCATCACCAAAGATGTGTAGAATCAGGATAATAGAGAATTCTTAGCACAGTCTTCGAAGTCTTCCCTCTAGTGTCCTGTGCCTGCAGCTTTTCAGCATGAAAGTTCTGTGCAGATTATTCCCAGTATGAAAGTTCTGTGCAGATTATCCCCAGTCCACAATTGAGTTCTTCTGTTTTAGGAAGCTCTTGTGAGGTGACCAAGGCTCACATTCCCTTAGCCAAACAATTGCGAAGCCAATGATAACTGATGTTTTGAACTCCCAGGTCAAGTAGGAGGCTTTCTGCAGAGTTTCTGGAGTGTGGTAAAGCTTCAAGGAGAACCTTTGGTAGTGATGGTTTGCAGAGAAGGATATTTTGTACATATTGTTTTTCTTCCACGTATGACATTATTATCATCCTTCCCTGCCAACCCTGTTCACACTGGAGTTCTGAGTTTTGGAGGAGGAGATCAGCCAGTTGTTATTTAAGGACCCGATGGAACCAATTGTAGACTAGTTGCTAAGGTTTTGGTATTGAGGCCTTGGGGGACCATGAGTCTAGTATTTGACTTTTCCAGTCTAAACAAGTTAATTCGTTTTACTCCCTTTTCGATGGAGTCATTCAGTTTGGCCCTGACAGCCATTCAGACGGTTTCTACTGGCATGTAGGATGCATACTCTTAGGTTCCTATCCATCCTTAGTCAAGGAAGTGTTGATGTTTTGCCTGCCAAGGGGAGGTCTCTCAATTCTTATCAATTTGTTTCAGGCGATGTTAAAGGCGAAGGATTATCTTCATGCCTAGCCTTGGGGCTAGGCATTTCGATTAATGTCAACAAGTGTATGCTTATTCTGACCAAGTTGATTGTTTATATGGGGATAAAGATAGACTAATTGTGGACATTTCTAACAGAGGGATTGATAGACAATTTTCTATTGCTGTTGAGAGAGTTTTGACCCAGTAAAGCCTCCAGCCAAGAAGTGGCTGACTTTTTTGGGACACGTGACCTCATTACAGAAGTTTATCAACATGGCTCATCTAAGAGTGAGACCAGTTCGGTTTTATTTCAAGAACTCATGGGACAGGTCTTGTCTTCCAGACTCGACTCCAGTAGTAGTTTAGTTCTTCAGATCATAAGGTTCTCTTCGTTGATGGGGAGATTGGTCAAGAATGCTGTTGGGTCTGCCTCAAGACCTCAAGAGCCCAGACCTCATTGTCCTCAGACACATCAGAGGCAGAGTGGGGAGACATTCATGGAAACATCAGAATGTCAGGGAGTTGGATTATAGAGGAGAGCAAGCTGCATAAAAACAACCTAAGAGTTTTTAGCGGCTTGGAACGTCCTATGGAAGTGGAACATCTAGTCAGAGCAAGACAGTCACAGTCTGTTACAAAAACTCAAGCTCTCTTTCTTACATCTTATGTGAGGAGGGACAAATCAAGGGATCTGTTCAGACTAGCAGAGAAACTTCTCCTTTGGACCAAGTCCTGGAACATCATTCATTTACCAGTTTGTCCCAGGAAGAAAACAGTGTTATTGTGGATCAACTCAGCAGAAAAGGACAAGTTCTCCCATCAGAATTGTCTTCATCCACAGGTCTGCCAGAAGTTGTGGAGCCTTTGGGGAGCCATAAAAATCAATCTGTTTGTGACTGCCCAAAACACAAAACTCCCAGTTTACCTGGGATCCTAAGGCATGGTCAGTCAATGCTTTTCTTCAGGGGTAGCTGAATCTAGACTTTTGTGCTTTTCCTCCATTTGCTGTTTGGAGGAAAATGCTCAACAGGGTGCGAGCCTTTCAGAATACACGGATGATTTTGATATCGAACTTTGCGGAATGCAAGGATGATTTTGATAGCTCCTTGGTGGCCCTAAAGGGAATGGTTTCCTGAGCTACCTTTTGTCAGGAGATGTTCCTTACCTTCTGCCATTCAAAAAAGGTCTTTTCAGACAGTCCCGTTTGAGAAGATTTCTGTCAGAACCTCCACAATGCTTCGTCTGACCACATGGAGACTCACCCATCTCTTATGAGCTAGAGGAGCCACTTTCTAAGTCCAGAGGGCCTTCCACTGTTAGAATATATCAACAACAGTGGTCAGTTTATAAGATGTTGGTGCTTGTCCGGGGGAGATATCCAGCACTGTACCACTGTGGATAACCTGATTAGGTTCTTCTGGTATCTCAGGTATGCACAGAAGTTTTTTGTTCCAGCGATCCAAGGATATTGTTTTATGTTGACTTCGGTTCAGTGTCACACTAACTTAAATACCTCTCTCAGTTTAGAGTTGGAGGAGGTTTTCTGATCTTTTGAGCTAAAAACCCCAAAATTAGAGGAAGTAGTAAGAATTTACTCCTGTGTCCAAGAATGCTATGTCCTTTTTTCTTCATTGCTTAATTAGGTCAGTGTACACAGGCTTGAATCCTGAGCTTTTACCATTTTTGAAAGTAAGCCTCTCATCATCCATTCATCAGCACGTCTTTTAATTTCTTTTTAAAACCTTTAGCCAGAGAAGATTGTCAATGTGTTATGCAGTGAATAAGTATGAGATTCACTGATCGGGATTATGAAAGAGAGAGAGAGAAAGGGAGAGCGAGAGACGATGTTGATAGTTTAAAATGATGAGCCATGGGACCAAGTAAATTGAAGACTAACCATAACAAACCTCCAAGATGTGGGAAAGGAAGGAGGAGTTAGAGGATAGACTAAGAAGTGAAAAGGTCAGCAAAATTGACCTGATTTGTCCTTGCCAAAAGTGGGAGTTAAGATTGAACCATTAAGAGTAAAGTAGACGTCCTCAAGGAGGCGGAGTTTTATTCAACATAGGTCCAGAGTTCATTCTGATCAATTTTTAGCCAGAGTTACTTGAAAACCAAATTGGGTAGGATTGTGTCACTCGCTCCTCTCTTAACATCAAGAAATTTCTAAGTCCAGTGTGGCTGGCCGTGTGAAATAGTTTAGGTTAAGATTAAACTTATGAAAAACCGTGCCCGGTGAATCCTTACCCCCTCCTGGAAAAATAGAAAGTATTAATAAACAATTTCAAACTAACTTACCGAGAGTCCCCTGCGTTACTATCAAGTGAAAGTCAACAGACAGAAACGGAGTCATTCATATGTGGTGCAACGCAATACAAATAAAAGTGCACCGCATAACAAATAATGGTGGCAGCGGTGGGATTCGGTAAGTTAGGTTGAAATTGTTTATTAATACTTTCTATTTTTCCAGGAGGGGGTAAGGATTCACCGGGCACGGTTTTTCATAAGTTTAATCTTAACCTAAACTATTTCACACGGCCAGCCACACTGAGGTTCAGCTGTTTTTTCATAGCATTATTTGCAAGATGTTGAAATTTCATACAGTTTATGAATTATAAAGCCTGACCCAGACATGAGAATAACCTTCCTCTTATAGTTAGTCAGGAAATCCTGGTGCTGGGTTTGGGGAGTTTAAAGGTACTCATTGGTATATAGAAGCATACTATTGTATCTGAACTTAGGTGTTGTCTTTGGTTTTGGACTGTTGATTGTCAGCTTTTGACTGGCACAGGAGATAAAAAGTCCTTTTCCCTGTAAGGATCCTCTGACAATTCTCGCTACAAGGACTTTCCACCCTGCTGTTATCCATCAGCTGGCAGTAATACTTACCAGGAATGGTCACACAACAGGCAAGCTTCTCTTTTAAAAACTTTTAGTTTACTTGGATGAGTGGGTGTTTCTATGACTAAACTAACCCTCCATCTTTGCTCAGTGTGATAGTCAGCTAACTTTAACAGTAGTTAAGATTTATTCCAAATAATGAGGATTTTTGTAATAAAAGTATTTGGATACTTGCCTACTGATACAGTGGAAACCCACCCAGCTTCCCAACCCCTTAGTGGGTGGTCATGAATCAAGAACGAAAACATTCCACCGCACTTTGTGGGAAAGGGGTGATGACAGAGACAGTCCATCTGGGTCAGCCAAATGTTATTCTTTTATTTTGAATGCCGATCGCACCTAACGGCATGAAGATGTAAGCTAACTTTACTTTTAACAGTAAGCAAGAATCCAAATATTTGGTTTTATCATAAAAATTCTCTTAGTGCAGGGTTTTCCTTCATACACAGAGTCAGAATTTTGAGTTGTGAAAGCCTTCGGGCTTCACTTGGCGTATTGACAAAAGTAGATTAACAGTGTCTTGTTAAGAAAAAGTAGTCAAAATAAGTTTTCCTCAAAATATTACTCTCATGCAAATCCCTATAACTCCATTGTGTATTTATGTATTGATGTAAAAAGCAGTATACAGTATTAGTAGTTATGTGGGAATGAAAAAAACTTGGTTTTATTTTATTTATATGTATATATGAATTTTTTGTGCATTTTTGTGTTCTTTACCTGTTTTCATTAGTAAACAAAACTGTTTTAAAATTTAGTTGCCCATTTTCCTTTGATTTAAACTTTATGCAGGTTTTTAAATAATTCAATTTAATGAATAAGGGAAGAGAAAGATTTCAAAAAGAAAAAAAAAGTTATGAAGTATACTAAAACATTGGCAGAACAAAAGTTTGCTCACATTAAGGTAAAAATTTGTATTGTACATATTCTTTAGAACAAGAGAAACAAGTGTACTGTAAGTCTCAATTCCATAGTTTAACCTCCCCACGTGCTGCCAATACCCTAAATTCTATTGTTGGTCATCCTGTTACCCATTAGTAAGATAGTATTTCATGTTACTACAGATAACATTTCATGTTCCTAAGCACTGTGAAATCAATTTGTTAATGGGGTGTGTATTTTTAGATTGTATATATATATATTATATATATGTGTGTATTGTATTAATAATGTATGAAATTCAAGCAAGTGCTGTTCTGTAAAAAGAAAGGGAAGTGGGTGAAAGTGGGATTTAAAAAAAAGGAATGGATTCTTTGCACTAGTGCTGTGGAGGGCACAACTGACCTCCAGGTTGTTGTGTTTCAGGTTACTCTGACAAGCAGCAACAAGGTCGCCTCCAGGTAGGTGTAGAATTCTTTCCTTGCGGAAAAATAACTTGTGTGATGTAAAATGAGGAGCAGGGGTTTTGATTGGTGGTGCCCCAAGGAGCAGCAGGACCCATAATGCATGCAACATTCATTCATTTGTGAGCTTAAATATATTTTCTATTTTGTGATTTGAAAAATTAAAAAGAACTGATTTTAGCACAAAAAAAGTCACTGGTGTGCTGGTTGGGAATGGTGGTGGCTGTAATTGTTAAATCTGTTGGCACGTGATGTTGCAAACTTTTACACTGTTATTTCTATGAATAGCTGTACTGTATTTACTTTGAGGATTAGAAGTCACCACTTATTGTAATGGAGCACAGAGTATTGCTGTTTTTTTTTTTTTTTTTTTTTTTTTTTTTTTTTTTTTTTTTTTAAATCATTTCAGAGCAAGGGAATGGATATTACTTGATGCAGTGGGTTTTTGTGCGTTAGGGTGTAGGTTATTGCTTAATGTTATAATTGTAACAGTATGGAATTAGTGTAGTTATGGTTGGACTTTCTCAGGCCACAAATTATATATTGTAGTTTTGTTTTGAGTGAAAGTCTCAGTATGTAGAGCTTTGTTGCAAGTGAGCATAAATTCATCATTTCAGTGTTGGTTAAATGGTAAGGTTTGCAAAGTTGATTTCCAGTGAAAAGTGATAGACATTTTGGTGTTTACATTTTTTTTCTTCATAAATGAGAGCATAGTAGATAGAATTCCAAAATGGCTTGGCAACTTGCCAAAAATGATTGGGTGTATTAGATAAATTGCATACTGGAAACCTGTTTTTGCAGTGATTCATGGGCTGTCAGGAATGGTGTACCTAAAAACAGGTCACAAGGTTGCCAGAATTTGGCACTTGATGTATGGCTTGAAATATATTGATTAAGCAGTATCGTAGTACTGTAAATGTAAATAGATTAGATAAATTGAGTGACCATTAGAGCTGGATATTTAAAGGATGGGATATATCTTAAGTATTACATACAGTAAAAATTAATCATTCAAATAATTTTTTCAATGATGTGATCTTGAGTCTGCATCAGTGTTGCAGATTCCTTTACCATATTTAGTGTTGCCAACTCTGATTTCTGTAGGTTAGTGCAATACTATGTTCAGTATTGCATAGTTCTACAGGTTATATTTCTACCTCACTGCAAATGTTTATGGGATTTCATTGTTGTATGATAGATTTTGTTTTTTTTTTTAGTGTCTTTCCTTAGTCTTGCTCTTATACCATACAATTTCACCATTTGTAGTATTTCTTAAGAAAAATTGCTAAATGAAACTCAAAATGTGAATATTTAAGATATTAATGGCAAGAATACTGCCACCCAGAAAATTTTCATCTTGTCACATTAAACTTGTGCTTACGATTCCCAAAAACTGAATTGGATAAAGTATAATTAATTGATTTGAGCATTTACTTTATCAAAGTTTTTGTTGAATATTTTCATATGAATGAAATGGGTTCGGCATTTAAAGCTTGCATGGTTTATTAGTCTACATTTGTTCCATAATATGCTGTCTCTCTTTATGATAAGTCTCCTGAGAAGATAAGGAGTTAAAACAGTTCTTTCTTAAAGTTGCATCCAACTGCTAATATTTTCTCTGGAAGTTTTGTACCTATTAATTATTGAAGGGGAATATCTTTTCCACATCAGTTTCTGATAAACAGATTAAATATTTTATGTAGAGATGACCAGAGCTGTAAAGCTTTAAATAAAAATGGTGGGGAAAGCCAGGATCATATGAATCATGTCTTACCCACAAGTTTTGCCATAGAATTGTGTAGAAGAAATGGGCAGCATTTGTTTTATGAGTTACATTTGTTTTTTTAATGAAAATTTTGCAAAAACCTGTTTTCAGTAAAATTAGCATAACCTACACTTCAAATTAATCTACCATTCCAGTGAGTGCTGTAATTTGACTGGGGAACATGTAGTCTATTGATATATTCGTGCTAATATAGGCCACAAGTGTGCTAAATAGTATAGAATAACACAAATTTTATAATGCCCAATTCAGAACACAGGGCTTGGCTTAATTACATTACAGGTTCCTAGAAATTAAATTTTGCATGTATTTACTTGTGATTTTAAATTTCCATACTTGTATAGTGTCCTCCACTCTGCTGTTGAAGTCTGGAGTAGCAGTCTAAGGAACTAAGGTCCATCTTGGATATGTTTACATTTTCATTGTTTTGAATTCCATTTCCTACCAATGGAGGCCCTTGCAGGATTTACAAAACCCTCCTACCATCAGACAGGTGTACACAAGATTATGATTTAATTACAGTCACAGTATTATGAGACAGGTCCTTCCCAAAAACCCTTCAACTCAAAACACAAATTGGCAATATATATACATGTGTGTGTATGTATACACATACACACATAGACATATATGTAAAGAAAGAGTAGGTTAGCAAAATTTCAAAGAGATCAAGCAACTAATTTAAGTAAATACATATATATACTAAAAGGAAAAATGATAGCTAAATGGAAAATTAAGGAAGGTAAATAATTTTAATAATGGTAACTGAAGATAGCAAAAACAATAAGAAGATAACTAATGGGAACAAACACTTTAACACGTTAACCGCCATACAGCAATTTGACATTTTCCTCCTGGTGCCATGACTTCATAGCCCTCTCCTTCCCAGCTCATTGCTGACAGCAATTAGGGGGTGATGCTGGTCATTTGTTTGGTAGAGTAGAAGGGTAAGAGAGAGAGAATAGAAACAAATTAATTAATCATTTTGACAAATTATAAATTGATTTCAGGGTTGCAATATATAAAAGCAAATTAAAACATGACATGGCCAAATCTTAATATTTTTGCTACTTGATTTGTTTTGTAGTTTTTAATTACTGATTTACACACACACACACACACACACACATATATATATATATATATATATATATATATGTATATATATGTATATGTATATGTGTGTGTGTGTGTGTGTGTGTGTGTGTGTGTGTGTGTGTGGACGAAGGAAATTCTACTCATTAAGAAAGTGTCTGTGTAATCAGTAAATAAAAACTAAAAAATTTTTATGGTCATGCAGAATCATATTAGATGATGATTACAGTTTTGATGAACATTCAGTTTCCTCCCAAAGTGAATCTGATTTTATTTAGATGAAGAAATTAGTAGCTATAGCAAATCAGAGGATGATGGTATTTTGCTACCAATAGCTAATGTAACAGAAGTAAAGCAACAGTCATCTGAATCAAATGTAAGTACTGTATGGCAAGATGCTGTTGTTCTCCCCCAGAAACTTTGTATGTACAAAAAGTTAGAAAGTGGTACAAGAAAGGGGCTTTTGAACTTCACAGAACAGCAGCAGTCAGTGCCTATATACTATTCAACAAATTTCACACAAACCAATCCATTTCAATTTAAAAAGTTCGTGAATCTGTAGTGCTCTCACTTTTGACAGGTAAAGCAACTAAAGATATAAAGACTGGAAAGGAGTTTTCACCCATTGGGGGAAAAAAGATCATTTCAATTTTGATTGAGTTGCAAGGGTAATGTAGAGAAGTGAGGAAAAGATGTAGAGGATGTTATGAGATACTTAGTAAAAATGCAGGAAGCCAAATTGCACCATGTAAAACCATGGGAGTAAAGACAGTATGTGGTCAGTGTGAAGGCAAGCCACATTCATGCCCTTCATGCTTTGAAACAATGCGTTCAGATGAGTTCTAATGTTACTGGGATGTCTGAAATGTGTAATATTGATATACTCATGATTTTCAGCCCATAAAAAGTTGAAATATTGTACTTTTTTGCTTACTTTTCATATGATCACAGTATCATGAATATGACATAAAAATTTTTCCTTTATAATTCAGGAGGATTACTTTTATTTTTTTACTTTTATAAAATCATAAAAATCCAAAATTGTATCACCAGTGGTACATGTGGCCTTTAAGTCTTGTTTACAGTGTACCACCGATGGTACAAATGACGGTTAATGTGTTAAAGCACAAAATATACAAGCCACAAGTAATGTGTGTACACCCGAACTTTAGACTGGGTCGTAATTTAAAATGTTTTTATGTGTACACAACTATAACTAGTACACTTACTACTTGTGGTTTATGTGTTTTTTTGCAGAAATTGTAGGAGGTAAAGAGTGAAAAAAGTACTAGGAAAAACTTGAAGATATAGAATTTACTCTGACTGAATTAGTTCTGACCTTGTAATTTTAGTTATATTGACCTTATAATTTTATATACTGATCTGTTATATATATATAATATATATATATATATATATATATATATATATATATATATATATATATATATATATATATATATATATATATATATATATATATATATATATATATATATATATATATATATATATATATATATATGTGTGTGTGTGTGTGTGTGTGTGTGTGTGTATGTATGTGTATATACATGTATGTATATATGTGTGTATATGTATATATACACACACATGCATGCATAAATATATGATATGTGTGTGTTTTAAGAAGAAATATATCAGTGAAAATTACTAGGTCAAGCAACTAATTCAAGGTCAGTGTAAATTATAAGGTCAAGGAAAGGAAGTACATACTATGTAGAAAAAGGATAGCTAAATTTTAAAAATTATATAGTTATATATGTGTGTATATGTTTATTTTATTTAATTTTTTAAGAAGGGATAGATAGTGAAATTTACAAGGTCAAACAATTAATTATGGGATAGGTCAGTGAAAATCATCAGAAAGGTCAATCAAAGTAAGTACACACTGTAGAAAAAGGATAGCTATATATATATATATATATATATATATATATATATATATATATATATATATATATATATAATTATACAGGCAGTCCCGGTTATCAACGATCCTGTTTTTCAGCGCGTTTGTAGTGACGAAAATCGGCGATTTTCATTGCTGATTTCCACTTATCAGCGCCAATAATCAGGTATTGGTGCCAATACGTACCTAACAGAGGCGCCAATAACCAACGGCGATTTTCACTTGTCTTTGGAACGGAACTCCCACCAATAACCGGGGACTGCCTGTGTGTGTGTATATATATATTACAGTAAACCCCCCGTATTCGTGTTCTCACGGTTCGCAGACTCACGCATTTGCGGGTTTCTCTGTGGAACATATCTAGCCATTTTTTGTGGAAAATTCGCCCGTTCGCGGTATTTTTCACTGAGAAATATTCACTAATTACTGTATTTTCATATAATTTTCATGAATAAATGCACTTTTTGTGATAAAACTATTAAAATACTCAGGTATAAGCATTTTTACAGGGTTTTTCTTGGTTTAAGCTATCAAAATGGACAGTTCTAAGTGTTTTTAGAGGGGTTTTAAGTATTCGCGGTTTTAGCTATTCACCGGGGGGGTCCGCATCCCCCGCGAACATGAGGGTTCACTGTATATATATATATACACATACACGAGCTTGTTGGTGCGCGCTGGAACCCGGTACAGGCAGTCCCATGGTTATAAGCGGGATTCCTTTCCGACAGCGTGACAGTAAACGAAAATCATCAGTTTCAGCACATCTGTTAGGTGTGTATCAGCGCCAACAAGTGGAAATCGCTGAATATGGGCACTGAAAATCACCGATTTTCGGTCGAGACAAGCAGTGAAAAACCGGACCGCTGATAACTGGGGACTGCCTGTACTGCTTTCCCCCCTTCCTTCCCAATCCCCTACCTACCCCACCCCTGGGGCTGACAGGTTTGCAGGAGGGGGTGGGATGTCTCCCTTTATCCTCCCATTCCCCTACCTGCCCTGCCCCCACCCGGCGCAAACAAACTGGTTTACAGGGGGTTGGTGGCTGTTTCATGTCTCCCCTGCTGTCACCTGGGAGGACAAACAAGATCCACTTGGATTTTATTATTACAGATTATAAAATATTTATATATATATATATATATATATATATATATATATATATATATATATATATATATATATATATATATATATATATACTGTATATATATTATGTATGTGCGTGTGTGTGTGTGTGCGTAAGAAGTTTGAACCTAAATACTTATGTACCTAAGGCTTTTACCTGGGTAGGCTAACTGCCTAACATGCTGTAAGTTTTACCCAGTTTTGAGCCAGTTGATAGCATTTCATTGGAATTAATCCTCCTGAGTGAATATCATAGAAGTAATCAACACATAATCATGTGTATAACAAAATAAATTTGACTCAATTTGGATCGAACCTAGGTCTTGCAATTGAAAGGCAAGGTTGCTACCAACTTATCCACACAAGTCATATATATATATATATATATATATATATATATATATATATATATATATATATATATATATATATATATATATATATATATATTTCTTTTGTGTACTATCCATCAAGTGTCTATGTTACTCATATGATAAATGCAGGGAGCATCTGAAGTTTTTAAAATCATCTTCAATAATAAAAATATGTAAATAAATTTTTAAATTATAATGTACATATGCAGATGCCTAATATAATTAAAATTTAATTAAAATATATACATAATAAACTTCCACCATAATATCCACTATGTTGTAAGCTCCAGGATACAAATTGTACCGTAACTTTTAATTATAGTATTTGTTATTATAGTTAATGTAGTTATACGATACAAATTGTAATCTAAATACAAAATAAACATAAACAGTACATACAAGAGGCAAGAGGACAAGAATATTAAATTTTTTGAATAATGGGAAATTTTGTCTTTTTAAAAAAGTTGTTTTTATATAGCACTCACAACAAAACGAAAGTCAGTGCCAATGCTGTGCTTTGCCCTGCTTGCTTTGTGGGGCTGATTGACTTACCTTTTTCATCCTAACTTGAGACGCTTGACAGTTTTTTTTATTTTATACCCTGGTACCATAGTGATAAATGCAAGAGTCCAGAATAGTAGATATTCAGACTGTTTATTCTCACATGAGTGCATGAAGTGAAAGCTGGAAGACTTGTACTACTACAATTTTTTTTGAAGTGTGAACCGCATCAATTCAAAATTATTTTGAAAATGCTCAGTATAAATTCTGCATTACCAAGAATAATATTTCAGTAAAAGTTATATGGAGAACTAATTTCATTGTTGTCATATGGGCATTGTTGACTAGGTCCCAAAGCATGGACTTCAGCCCTAAAAGTTAAGTAAAATAAATTTTGAGAAAGTTGCCCAACCTCATTTGTTATAAGATCTCAAGTGGCATTTCAAAATGTATTTTTGTTGTATTATTATGCCCTTCTGATACGAAGGCGAGGTAATGATTTGGTCACCTGGGCTATAAACATGAGAATATGGGGCAAGAAAAAAGTGAAGTGAGTTGATGCACTTGCAACTGATGCTTAGCATCATATACAGATATATTTGGGAAACTAGCATTCAACCAAGTCATGGGTATGTAGTTTTGATATGAATTCAGTCTTTTTTTGTGAAATTTGGATTTAATTGTGGTTCATAAAAAATGAGAATAAGAAATGACTAGACCTCATCAGCCAAACAAAAATTTTAGCTCCAGTGTTTTTTTACAAATCTTGACTGGAAAACTTAAATTTCCAGTGTATATGGTGTGCTTATATATCAACCGTTATACAGTATTGCTTTATAAAGCAAGTTTTATCAGGACTGGAAATTAAAATTTGAATTAGCATCTGTCTTGACTTTTAATAAGTAGATTAGTTTTGTATTTAAGAAAAAATAATCAGGTGAATCTATTTTTTCCCTGCTGCAACCTCATAATTTTCAGTTAAAGTATGAAGTCATTTTTTAGGTTTATAGAGAAACTACATACACTCCTGAACATTATAAATAATCAGTAATAAAAAGCACAGAAATTCATGTTTTGCAGTTTATACTGATGGATCCAAATCCCTTGATATGGGATTAGCTGCCATTTATTGTATGAAAATGGGGTTGTTCTCTCCTTACTGTTACGTAACGTAAAATACCTGATTGCACAACGGTCTGCAGTGTTGTCAACAGTGATATTTGTAAAATAGTATTCGACCATAAGAAGGCATTTTTTCATAGCATTTAATCCTTTGAGTTTCCCAATGACATCAGATATCCTGCTCCCACCCTAGAGATTCCAGTAACATCTCCCCAAAAAATTTTCAGCAAACTTTTTTTTTTTAGTAAAGTACGAGTATTCAACTTCAAATGACACCAAACTAGCTTTATACCATGAAAAATAACTTCACGACAAGCATTGAAAGAAAAACGTATCCACAATTGTTCTTTGTACATTGCCACAGATAAATTTTGGGATCACCAAATTCAAGCTCAAGTAGATGTGAAAGAAATTGAGATGCTGTCAAATCTGAAGTTGTAACTATAGATAGGACTAGGTCAGAGCTAGTTGTCTTTGAAACTCATTCTTCTTATTAAACAGGAGACTTTGGAATAATGAACGTGAGAGTAACAAATCAAAACTGATGAAATTCAAACTAGGACTTTGGTTTAATTAAAAAAGAATTCTACACTGAAATCATTTTGTCCTATTTTTGATTTAATTCAAAAAGAATTCTACACCGAAATCATTTTGTCTTATTTTTGGAATAGGTCATCTCTGGCTGACCTATGGATGTTCTACTGAACATGATAAACAAAATAACTGAACATATATAACATAAAGGCTCACACATGCAGTACACTGGTCAAAATCCTTGTCAGGAATGGGATTTGCTGCCATATCACCCAACAAAACATAGCAGTTTTCCTTTCTCAGAAATTTGTAAATTTTAGTGACAAGAAATGCTACAGAAACTTTCAAAATTATAATTCAGAAAAGACCCTTGCAAAGCATATTAAATTTCAACACAGATTATATGAAGATTCAACACAGATTATATGAAGATGGTGATATTTTCAATTTCGACTTCACAAATTGTATGAAGATGGTAGTATGTCAAAATGTGTTTGATACCTGCCCATGTAGGTAGGTATTTAAGGAAATTATAAAGCAGCCAATATGACAAGATCACACACACCTTCCTATTAATAATTAACATTTCTAAAACCCAACGTAACGTGGCAGAACATTTAGACTAAGGAACATGACAGTTTTAAATTAAAACAGATCAAGACCAGTGTGGAAATATGGAATTAATCATCTAAAAATGAATTCCACACAAGTAATTCTTGACTTGTCTTAGAATTAGTCACTCGTTTGACCCATGGATATTTTGATCCAATTCCTATGTGTAGAGACTAGAGTATCGCTAACGGTTGACCTTTTTTTTATGAACGGTCAGTATGCAATGGACAATAAATGTCAAGCATTGGAAAGGGTTTAGTCAACTAAACGTCAGATTCTTTGTCATTTTCATTGAATCCAGTTATAAAATTTTTAAGGTTCTAATGTAAAAAATAAAATGTAAACTTTATTTCTTAAATAAAAGCAAATCCTTTGGATCAGCCCTGTGAGAGCTAAATAAAATAGTTCAGTGGTCTGGTTAAACTAACTCATAATATAATAATAATAATCCCGTTCTCATAAGCAGCACAACCGCCAAATGGACCTTTAGAAACAAAGCCCTTTTATGAAAATCTTCAACTTTTTTACATTTTGAGGAAATTAGATATAGAGAAGATATTCAAGAAACCATTTTAGTCAGGCCTGTAAGAGCTAAGAAATTAAACTTGTGGGTTAGGTTACTTTATGTAGTAAGTATTGATTGAGAGCTCAGAGCTCTCATTGCAAGTTTTAATGATGTAAAGAACTTATGTCCTGTGAAATAAAAGTTAACATTATTCTAGTTTATGTTCAAAATTTAGGCCAGTCCTGTGAAAGTTAATTGTTTTGACTCTGGTCTGATTAAACTATATAACAAGTACTGTCCTGTAATTATTTACACAATTATTGTTATGGCATTGATGGAAATGTTCTGTCATAGAGACAGTGACTGCACAGCGCCTGTTAATTTGTTGTGCTGCTGGCACCCAATTTCTTACTTTACTGTAAAGCTGAAGAATGTTTTTATATAGCTGGCAAATATTGGTTGTGTATTATGTAGTTTAAGAGTTTTCAGTACAGCTGTATGCATAGTAATTTGCAGATATTACCATTTTAAATGTGGTACATTAGAATTCAGTGAACAAATTAATCATTATAGGAAGACAGTTGCCCAAATGGGAGAATTGTAATTGATTGAGAATAAGTGCAGAGATTTTTCAAAGCATTCTATGGAACTTTACAGGATTATGTGACACCTCCACGTATTTGGAAATACTGAATTAGCAGTTAACATATCATTTCACCCTGAAAGCCAAATGGACATGAGTATTAAGAAGGCCCAATGGTATCACTATATACTATTGGAATGTTTTCAGGTGATTTTACATTGATCAAAAATTCTCTTAGATGCAATCTTCTGTAGCATTAGCTTTTCTCTTGCTAAGACATGGTCATAAGCAGCTAAGGTTTATAACTTGTTGAAAGCAGATACCATTTTTCTTTGCACCACATTTTGCTGTTAGAGATTAGTATGGTAATTGATGGAATAGTTAAAATTTAACCATGAGATATTTTTCATGGTATTATTGAAGTTGGAAAACTGCGTCTCTAGTCTCTCCTCAGTTTCTTGCATCCTCTTGCTTGTACGTGTAAGAGAGGTTGTAAATTGCAAAATTTTATATTTTTTCTTTTTCGTTATTAGATGTAAATAGCAGTAAGAAGGCCACTTTTAGTAGTAGCTATATATTATCAGTGCTGATGCTTAACAATGGACAACCGCAATCCTTGACATTCTGTCCGGTGGTACAGTACTGTGCATTTTTCTCTCTCATTATCTGTAAAGTACAGTAAACTCTCTATTTGTATTGTTGTTTTATCCTTAAAAACGAAAGGCATTGCAAATATTTAAGAACAGAACTGTAATTTCATGGCTTGAACACATTTTTAAATAGATTACACTAATGGTTGGTACAGTAAAAATTTTGGGTAACTACTACTGCCACCAGTTCTCAGGTGACAGTTCCACTAAGCACTGTTCACAGTAGTAAACTGTCTGAATCGCATGTGTAACTACATGCATCATCAGTTTCATGCAATAGTCTCTAACTGTTGAATTGTTGCGGTGATTTTCTTGTGGTTAGGCTGAACAATGGAATTTGTAAGGTGTTTGTGGTATTTTTTTTTTATTAGTTACTCTACTCTGAATTAATTTTTTAGTATGGGATCTTGAAAGAAACTTGCCACAGATGTATTAACCAGTGAATAAATAGTTGGTTAGAAATATATAAAGGGGCATAGCAGTAAATGACAATACCCGATCCCACCTTAAGGCATCTGATGGTTGGCTGAAAGCATATGATCTTCTCGCTGTCATTCATTGCGTGGCTGAATTGTGGAAAGAGTTACTGATTCACCACTTGTTGACAAATGGAATAAGTTGTCAGTGACCAAGACTGCCACTTTGTGAAATTATGATAAACTGTACAGTTAATGGAGTAAGATGTGGTGTGGCATGCCTGAAGGCAACCTTGAATATCAACAGATGATGAAGAGGATGCTTGCTAAGTCCATAAACACTCAGCCTAATGCATAAGAAAACATTGAATGTGAACAGGACAAATGTGAATATTGTACTTAGATATGATGCTGTTCTTGCAAGATGTTGAAGATTCCATCATTTGTTATTTTCTGCATCAAATTTAGATGGCAGTAAGAAGAGTAGCTGCAGCCTGGTTGAAATGAATTTTAAAATCCCATTAGTAGAGCAAAGACTATAAGATTCATACATCAGGCCTGTTTCACCATATGGTAGGAATCTTGGCCTGAATGTCGTATCCAGCAGCTGGAAAAATAGGCAGATCTCAGGTATTGAAAGGATTTGGACATGATAAAAAGTAGGAACAAGACTGTGGAAAAGCAGAGGATATGAAAATAACAGGAAAGTCCATGAAATCAAGGTCAAAGGATACAGATGGGGACCTAGAACTTATGGAAGTTCAAGCAAAAGTGATCAGCCCAAAGGAGTTTGTAATGAACTCATTTCACATCAGTTCTGGTTTCAGCAGTCAGCATTGAATTCAGATATTTTTAAAGCTTTCATTCCTCACCCACCAGTAAACTTCAGTAAGAACTCTTCTCCATGGAAGATTATTGGAAACCCAATCATCGGCCTAGAAGTGACTTATAACTCCTAAGGGTGTGGATAGCTGCATTCCCCTTATGGACTTATCTGATTAAAATGCCAACCTTATAATAGCTAAATACTTTAACTCTGTAGTCTTGTTAAAACTACATATGATAAATAATATAGCAGCGGAGAAGGGTTGAGATTAGTGGAGGATGAGAGCCATGAAGCAAGAACATTTCATCACAATCACCCAATGGAAGTCCATGTTGCACAGTCTTCTGCAAACCTTAAAGTTGCTCCCCACTACTGTAAATAGATTTGCACCCACCCTTCATCAGTCAAGGCAAATAAGATTGGCTGTTGTAACTGAAAGGTAAAGACTTTCTGCCCTCTCCCTTACCATTTGTTAATACTTTTAAAGAAATCCAAGATAAGTATGTATTAATATTTACTGAATGTATTTTAGGGATGTATATAAAAAAGAAAAAACATCTTGTATTGTCTTAAAGAAGGTTGTGTTTTGCATCCTCTCATCTATGCAAAATTCTTTGTTACTGAAGTGTCCTAATAAATTTCATGTGTGTACGGGTGTACACCACATAAAAAGATATAGTACAGTAAATTCACCTATTATTTTAAAATGGGTTTTGGTGAGAATTTTTACCATGAACTTGATGGGCTAAGATTTTATGGTGTTTTAATAGAGAGTTCACTGTACAGTACTTCTTATGTCAATTTTATGTTTGCATGTATAATAGTGTAGTGATTTTCCTTGTGCTGAGTGACACACATTCCCATAATTGATAGAAATGGAAAGGTTGGCACATTTGCAGATGAACCATATTTCACTAGTTTTTCAGAGGTTTGGGTATATTCTGACAACTATGTAATTAGTGATGAATCTGACATGAATGTTAGAGTTAATCTAGTTTCATGCAGCCTCTGTGTTATTAATTCTTAGATATAAATTTTATCCTTCATCTTCTATTTACCAAATTTTTTTATGGTGGTAAAGTACCTCCTACCAGAGGAGTGATGTTTTATGTTTTTTGGTGTTGTAAGTTTTATATATTGTAAATACTTCCAAAGAGTTCATGTCTGTTTGTTATGCTTAAATGTTTGATACTTCTAGTGTTAATACTGCAAGCATTCTTGAAGGAGCTTGTCATGTTTTGTTATTTTCAAATTTCTATGTAAAGTGATGACCACATGTCATTTAATTAATGTTGAGTATTGCTCAGGCATTTTTTAAAAGCATAGAAATCATTTTTTCGATTATGATTTAAGAATGAAATGAAATGTGAAGCACAACAAAATGATGACTGTTGTGCTTTTCAAATTTTTTCAGGTATTATTGTGGTGGTGGTTTTATTAAAACTGTCTCAAGCACCAAGAATTTCAGTGTTATGTAAATTGATGTCTACCCAGGTTTGATGTATACCTGTCCACACATTTAAAAGATGTGGAAATTTTTTGGTGTTTCCTTCATTTTCTTATGGTTTTCATTTGTATTTTGAATTTTTAACAGCAAGAAAAAATAAAATACTGCATTTGTTGAATCTATATTATAATATTTAAAGATTTTTAAGTAAGAAAAACTTTACTCATGATATTTTTCTCTGTTTCAGACTGCCACACTCCCCCCTACTGGGGAAGTTCGTTCCACAACCACAATCCTCACCCCAGCTCCCCCTAAAATCCCAATCCCAACCGTTACTGAGGGGAAAGAAGAAAGCTCTGTCTCGTCCAAGGCTGAGGGATGCCAAAATAAAAGTGAATCCCCTGAAACCGGCGTCAGTGTCTAAGTTCTTAATGGTAAGAGGAATAGCCTCAGGGTTAGAGAACATTGAAGAAGCCGAAAATGAGAATGATTTGGATCTGGAGGGAGAGGAGGTTATTACAAGTGGAAGAGAGCCCATTCAAAACATTGGACAAAACTGCACCCATCAGTATATGATTCAGGATGATTCAGTTGAAAAAAAGGAGAATGATTCTGCTGAACAAAGAGAATCTAATGTAAATGAAAATGAGAAAAAGATGAAAATAAGCAGTACTGGGAAGGGAGCATATGAGATTTCCTGTTCAGACAAATTTAACAAAAACTGTGAAATGGAAGTTGAATTTGGTTTTCATGGTTCTAAAAGTTGTGAAGTAAATTTAGCCTGTGATGATAGCAGAAATGAGAAAGAACAAATGGAAGAGACTTCGGTAAAAGAATTAACAGTGACAAGTGAGAACATTGACAGTAAAATTAAGGAAGGTATTGGACATATTGATAAATTAACAATATCTGAATGAAATGTAAGCTGTGTATAAAAGGAAAATTTATACGTGTATCATAATTGTATATTTTACAGTCAGGTATAGATTTAAAATACTACAGGATTTGGAAAAAGTAGTAATCTTTAATATTTTGTCCAAAGAAGTTTGATGTTGCAGCTGTCATTTTCATTGTTGAATAGACGTGGGAAAATTTTGTATCTTCAGATAATGAAGGTAATGTAAGAATATAACTTCTTTGGTATTACAGTACAAGATTAAAAAGAAAAGGAATTGAATTGATTCCATTTAATTAAATAGACTCAACAAGTGAGTGATGCTAGGATGTGAGTTTCAATTCCATGTATTGTGGTGTTCCAAGAATGTTTTGATAGAGTGGTTTTTACCCTCACATTTAAAGTTTGAGACACCTAAGGGTCTATGCCTTGGATCCAGTTTTTATTTAATTTCTGATGTCAAAATATCTCCACCCAAGCATTATTTTAATGAGTTTTCAAAATGTAAGATGTATGATAACTTCTAAGGTAGGTTGCATTGTAATAAAGAAGAGGTATAATCCTATATTGCGTATTTATTGTTCAATATGATGTAATATATGGGAACAAAAGTGGAGTATTTATTTAATGCATATGGTATTAAGCTTTTTTTTTATGATTGGCTTAATGTGGTGTATTAAGGCATTTAAAAAATTGCAAGATTTTAAGTTTTCTACAATTCTAAAATTAAGACAATAGCTGTACTATTGACTGGTATATGGAAAAAAAGTATTTTGAAACCTTACCCTTCATTTTTACTTGTGTGTTTTATTTTTTATTCAGTTGCTGTTCATCACACCATGCTTAATACCTATGGTTGGTGTCAGGCCATGTACAAGTGTTAGCAGGGTATTTTGTCAGTATAATCTAAAGAGAAAGTGTTAAATTGATTCGACAATTTTTATTTTTTAACTCTTCTTTGGTACTTATGTTAGGAGAACTTGTTAATATACAAAGGGGTATTGGATAGTAACTAGTTAAGTACCAGAAGTATACAGGAGTCAGATTTTGAATAAAGTGGAAGTAATTGCAGAATAAAACTTAAAAGATCTATTTATCATTTAGCTTGCCTACTATTTATTAGTAATTATTGTACCTATGCCAAGAGTATTTTCTTTTCTTGCTTTTTTCCTTTCTTTGGGTGATGATAATTTCTGAGAAAACTTGCTCTAATCGGTCATTCCACATTATTTGCTTGGTTTAAGGGCTACACATGAATTTTACCCTTCATTCATAGCAATGTTACCCTTTAATCATAGCTTTTGTGGAATTTTTCACAACAGTGCATTCTTCCCTTACACATTTAGTTTGGTTACCAAGTTGAGAACTACCTGCCATGACTGAAGCTCAGTGTGTGAAATGTTTTCTTGTCATGTTTTACTACCTTGGTTTTGTCCAGCCAATTTTAATGGCTAGTTTTCCACACCTTCCAAGGTCATCTGTCAGCATTAGGCAATTATTCTAATATACTGTATTAGGAAGTCGAGTAATCATGTGTTCTTTATCATTCCTTTGCCTGACTGTGTATTACTACAGTGTCTCAATATTGGTTTAGATATACCCATATCTGTGACTTAAATTTCCAAAGCACTCAATACTCTGCCAATTGGTCACTGTTACTCATGAAAGGCTAACCAAAAAGCTATTTGGCTATATGCAATGACACTTCATACATGAAAAGAAAATTTCTTTACTGCTGATTTGATATCCTGATTTTGTTTGGTATTTTAAGAAAAAAAAAGTTAATTTTCAATAAATCTTTTAGTTGGGGGTTCCTCCTATCCCATTCTGATTGATCTTAGATTGCTCCCCAGGTGAAAAAGTTCTTTCACCAAGGTTTCTGCAGGTTTTAAGGTTCTGGCAAAAAAAAAAAAAAAAAAAAAACTGGTAGGGAACTTTCAGAATAAGTGCCTCTTAGGCTATGTTTTCTTCAGTGTCAAGTTGTGCATTCCCTTCTTGGAAACATGCCTAGCCTCACCCCTCTTGAACATATGTATCCAAATCTCTCACCCAGATGGGGTGAGGCAGGTCATGTTTCCAAGAAGGGATTACCAAAAAAAAGCCTCTTGTTTTCACAGCAGAATATTCTGCAGTAGTGTCTGCTATTGAGGTTATAAAAAATACGCTTCCACAAAAGTTTGTGCTATCCAGTGATTCTAGAGGGAAGACTCGTGGGATTCCCTGCTCTCAAAGGCCTCATCCCCAAAACTGGCACCCCTGCCTCATTGAGCAGCGAGAAGACTCCCCCCATAGCACAGGACCTCTTCCTCTGGTAGTCAGTCTTCCCCCAGCAAAAGATTCTGGCATCAGAGTCAGGCCAGAACAGAGCCAGGCTTCGGACAACAACCAGCCCTTCAGTGGCTCCCAGTCTTCTCATGGCAGTTGTAGGTACAGGACCAGGAAGAGGGGAGGTTCCTGGTGAGACGTCAGCGGCTTCTAAACAAACCCCCCCCCCCCACCAGCTGCCACGAGTTGGGGGTGCCTAGCAGCCAAGTAGAGCAACTGTTAGAAGTACAGTATGGAGGAGTGGATGGTACGGGTCAGGACCAGAGGGTGCCGAGAAACTTGGTTGGTGTCCTTATTGGGTCACCTGTCTGCTTCAGTGACTCCTCTGACTCCAGTGACTAAGACCTCTGTGACGGCCACAACTTCAATGGTCACTGTATCTGTAATTCCTCATATATCTTCTGTGATATGTGCTGCGGAGTTCGGGGCAGTCCTTCGTTCCTTCACCATTGATTTGACCTCAGCAAGCCTGAAGGAGATAAAACGCACAAAGAAGTCGTCGTCTCCTTCATCTTTGTTTTCATCAGATTCTTCCGCCCCTTCCCCTTTTGCCTGTTCTGCTAATAAACAGAAGAGAAAGATTGCTTCGTCTTCCTGTTGGAAGTCTCACAAGACTTCTGGTGGTCAATCCTTCCCTGTGGAAAGGATCTACAGGGCTCTCGCTAGCGTTGCAGCCTGTACCCCTGCATAATTGCTTCGAGCAAGGATACCACCACTACCCCAATGTCTCCCAGACCTAGGTGTACTGGTGCCAGACCAACAAGCAAGGCTAACTGGTCCGGCCAGGACTCATAGACTTTTAAGTCCATGACCGAGAGAAGATGAGGAAGGGGCATAAGTAAAACCAAAGGTTTGTTCTGTATATGAACAAATGACAAATTATAAATCAATTTGTATTTTTCGTAACTAACAAACCTGCAGTCCTAACATATATGGCCCACCTCGAGCTATCCCTCATTTAGTTAACTGGGCTAAAGGAAACATGCGTTGTAGCTGGGATGGGTTAAGGCAGTTCGGCTGTGCCCTCCTTTTCGTCATCTTGGCTAACTCCTGCTGCCACCAAAATCCCTGTACTTTTTTTTAACCAGACTTCAGCAGGCAGTAGAGAATTTTCCCTTTCGTAACAACAGCAGGTTTACTCCCTTACATTAGTTATGAAAAATACAGATTGATATCAAATTTGTCATTTCTCAACTTCTCTCATTCTGAAACATGAACAGTTCAGGGGTACCAGGAATCTCCCCACTTCGTCTTCCCTGTTGGTAGAGGCTTCAGCTTCTCAGAATGCTGTGGCATGTTCAGCAACTGCCCCTGACCTTGCTCCCCAGAGAAGGCCCAGGTCTTCTCTTGATTGGGTGTGGGTGCCAGGGACTGTTTACCTGTTTCTTCCACCTGCAAGCTACTCTGTCAGGAGGGGGTTAAACAGGTCCTTGGATTGTGACAGGTATCGTTCATGCTCCTGATCTGGTCCCCCAGACAGTGACAGGGACCATTTGTGTTCCCTGCCTGGTCCATCCATGAAGGTATATGAACCTGGCCCAGTCCTAGGACCGGACAGGTCATATCCCTGGGTGGGTGAATGAGGGGTTCTGAGAAGTTTCCCTCCCCAGTAGAGGGAGTAACTCAGGATATCTGAGAACTGGAAGGACTCGAAGGTCCTCTGCCCCAGGACTCTGATACCCCTGAGTTATAGAAGCAGTTTCCACAGGTCATTTGGCTGATCAGGCACCATAACAGCCTAGAGGAAGGGACCGTGGCTGTTCCCACATATTGTTTCTCCGCCATCGAGCCTGAATGGGGTCTTCAAAAAGATCCTCGGTCCTCGATTGGTTTGCCATAGTCCAAGCTTGCTGGCTGCGTCTTGGACCAGGTGAATTTTCAGTCTAGCTGGTCCAGTCGGCTACTTCCTCCACCTCTAACTCATCAGAGAAAATATGTCCTGGATTCAAGAGCTACATCAACCCTCCAGTAGACTCAGACCTGACGTGCTTTGGCGCTTGGTATCTTGCTAGATCACCTCCAATCTGAGTGTCACTCTTTTCCTCTCACTTGGAGGCAGTGGCTTAGGAGTCAATGGCCATGGCTGCTCTCTAAGCAGTCTCTTGGCAGGACCTATGGTCCTTTGCTGTAACCTGTATGTCCTCCTAATCGGGTTGTGCCCCCAACAAGGGTGGTTCTTCCCTTAGACTGCTGCTGTATGGAGGTAGGCAATTACCTACCTAGCCCATCAGATAGCAAACTTGTGTTCCAACCTGGTCCTGAAGAGGAGAGATGCAGTTTTATCCCAATTTTCTAGGAGCCTTGGACCAGAGTTGGTTCTTGTGCTCAGAAACAGACTGGTTCTGGGGTCTACCCATCTTACCTTGTAGTGAGGTAGAGACTGCAGTGGACAGTATGTGTGCTGACAACGACAACACAATTGTCCATCGAGCAGTGGCCCATAAGACCTCTTGGACTTCACGAGGTACTTCAGCCAATCCATCAGGTTTGGTTGGTCCTACTTCAGGGCAGAGGAAATGCCCCAAACTATTTCTGCCTCTTTAGGGAAGGGCATGCAGCTCTGCTCCTTTTTAGCCCTCTCCCTCCCATCCTGGGAAAGAGGGCAAGGGTAGGAAGAAGGGAGGAGGACACTATGGGTGGTGCTCCTCTCCAGCTGCCAAAAGTTGGGGGTTGCCTGTTGGGCCAGTGGGCTATGTGGTAGTGGACATCCTGTGGGGAGGATATCTACTCCTCTTCGAATCTCTGCCACCCCTTATTTGCGATCCTGTCAGGTTTCTGACTCGCAGAAGGATCTTGCCCTCCAGGAGAATAAGTGCAATGCTGAGGAAATGCACAGTAGTAGTTGCCTTATGCTGAGTGGTGTCTGAACCTGCTGGCTCTGCTTTCAGAGGTCCCAAGAGAGCTGCCCCAGGCTGTGAAGTTGCTGGCCCTTCATGCCTGGAGACTATCTAGCATCTCCAAGCAAGATGATCTTTGCGCCAAACTTCGAGGGGACGTCTGGATACCTATGCAAATCCTCAGCGGCTGTCTGCCATGAGAAATGGGCAGTCTTCTGTGGGTGGTGTCATAGACAGGATCTCTCTCCCATTAGAGCAACTCTTCAGCAGGTAACGAACTTCATCTTCCTTTGCTGAGAGAGCTCCTCTCCATCTCAGCCATTAAAGGCTACAGTTCTGCCTTAGGCCATGTGGTGAGGCTTAAAGGAGTAATCTCCTCGGGATTCTCGTGCTTTTGAAAAGTTTTGAACAGTCTTGTAACCCCCAGGGAACTCAGACCCCCTGAGTGGGACGTGACTCTCATTCTGAGGAGCCTTATTTGTCGCTTGTACGAGTCTCTCAGAGTCGTCAGAGGGATCTGACTCTTAAGTCTGTTTTCCTCCTTGCCTTAGCATCAGTGAAGAGTAGGTGAGCTTCATGGCCTTTCCTTCAATGTATAACGCTCAAGGGGATGGGGATTGGTTTTGCTGAAATTTGTCCCGGACTTTGTAGTGAAGACTTAGAACCTGTCAGTCCCTGAAGTCTGGTTGAAGTCCTCAATCCCCTCCATAGAGGACTTTGTTGGTAATGATCCAGATAAGATGCTACTATGTCTTGTTAGAGTGTGTGTTGCAGTACTACCTAAAGAGAACTTGATAACTCAAGCCTGAGTGTCAACAAATTTTTGTTAGTACTGGCAGGGCCAAGAAAGAGGTGTCCAAGAACACAATTTCTTTCTGGCTCCAAGAGATAATCAAGCAGACACGTGATTTGTCAAGGAAGGAGGGCAAGTGTACAGTCTGGGCAAAACCTCATGAAGTCGGGGACAAAGGCTAGATATGGCATTCAAGAAGAACCAGTCAGTTCAGTCGGTGTTTTTCTTGGGCCCAGTGGTGGCTGCCCAGGAAGTTGTGTAGCTAGCACAGCTCCCATGAGGGGACAGGCAGCATCTCGCCTAAGGCATTTCGGTGAGTGAGAGACAGTGAGTGATTGGTTCCCCTCTTTCTCTTTCCCGAGTACACACCGGACAGATGAGCTGTGCAGGCAAGTTACACAATAAGGAGAGTCCTTAATGTGTTTTAGTTTAAGGATGCATGTTCTCCCCCTTTCTCTTGGCTAAGGGAGGAAGGGGCAGCCAATACAAACCTGTTTACAATAGTCAGGTCTAGTTGTGACTTTTTACATGGTTTTTCCAGCCTTATCAAGTAATCATGTACAAACCCATTACATGATGGTCCAGAAGTCTGGCTACTCCACATCAGATATTTAAAGCATGCCAGAGGTGTGTGATCCCTTTCTCTGCTCCTCTTTTGGACCAGATAGACACATCCCAGGTTGGGTGAACCTACCAGTCAGTTACGGTGGGGGCAGGAAAAGAATACAGCGTTGCCATATGTATTTATCTCTTTTAATCTCACCCTCAAGGTTAATCCCTTGTTTATGGCTTTACTCAAGATCTGTCGTTTACTTCATTTTCTAAAAAAAAAAAAAAAAAAGGCTTGAGTAAATTTTGATTATTCTTAATGAATTTTCTTTCTTTGTGTGCTTAATGTAATAATAATCATGGTTCTTATATCATAACATGTTTAATACATAATTTAAATTTGTGAGGGTGGTTTGGCAGGAATAGCTTTTCAAGCCATTTAATTATCCGTATTCTATTTTAGCAATTATTTATTGGTTACATGATTAGATTTTTTCAGTACCTCTACAGGTTAAATAAACTCATCATTTAGAAGAGGAAAATAATTTACCATTAATTACACAGTCCCTTGTTTCTGAGAGCGAAGATGTTGGCGGTGGAGAGATCTGATCCGCTTTGGCTATCCCTTGGGCCATTCATACCCTCCGCTGACCCTTGATGGCTGCTTGAGGCGACCACTGTTGTTGTTCTTGACCGAGCTGGCCTATTAACCCTTTAACGCCGAAGCCCTATTTACAAAACCGTCCCCCGTATGCCGGCGGCGTTCGGTGAGTTAGCGCCGAAGCGGAAAAAGGTTTTTTTCAAAAAATCACAGCACGCTTAGTTTTTAAGATTGAGTTCATTTTTGGCTCATTTTTTTTGTCATTGCCTGAAGTTTAGTATGCAACCATCAGAAATGAAAAAAAGTAATCATTATCATATATAAATATTGGAATATATGACAGCGAAAAAAAAAAAACGTATATAATTGTATACAAATCGCGCTGTAAGCAAAACGGTTAAAGCTAAGGAGTTAATTTTTTTTTAGTTGTATTGTACACTAAATTGCGATGATTTTGGTATATAACAAATTTTAAAACGATCAAAGCAACACAGAAAATATCACAAAATCATGCATGAATTCGTAACGCACGGACGTAAAAAAATGTTTTCAAAAATTCACCATAAATCGAGATATTGTGCTAGAGACTTCCCGTTTGTTGAAAAATGAAGCTAATTGATTGAATATTACTAGACTGTAAGTGTTTTAGCTTACAATTGCAGTTTTCGACCATTTCAGTCGAGTTAAAGTTGACCGAAAGTCGAATTTTTTCTATTTATCGTGATTTATATGGAAATATTTCAAAACTGATAAAAGCTACAACCCTGAGTTATTTTTTGTTGTATGGTACATGAAATTGCACACATTTTCATATATAAAACTTTATGTAACAACTAATTTAAAGCGGTGCAAATATTACGACAACGAGACTAAAGAATTTCTGAGATGTTCAGCCGAGTTACCGCGCAGACGTAAGGAAAAAGCTTTTTTTACAAAATTCACCATAAATCGAAATATTGTGCTAGAGACTTCCAATTTATTGCAAAATGAAAAACGATTGAATATTACTAGAATGTAAGAGTTTTAGCTTACAATTGCGTTTTTTTACCATTTCGGTCGAGTTAAAGTTGACCGAAGGTTGAAATTTTGGCACTTATCGTGATTTATGTGAAAATATTTCAAAACTGATAAAAGCTACAACCATGAGCTATTTTCTGTTGTATTCTACATGAAATTGCGGACATTTTCATATATAAAACTTTATGTAACGACTAATATAAAACGGTGCAAACATTACGACAACGTGACGAAAGAATTTCAGAGATGTTCGGCCGAGTTACCGTGCGGACGTAAGGAACATGTTTTTTTCAAAAATTCACCATAAATCGAAATATTGTGCTAGAGACTTCCAGTTTGTTGCAAAATGAAGGTACATGATTGAATATTACTAGAATGTAAGAGTTTTAGCTTATAATTTCGTTTTTTTACCATTTCGGTCGAGTTAAAGTTGAACGAAGGTTGAAATTTTGGCAGTTATCATGATTTATATGAAAATATTTCAAAACTGATAAAAGCTACAACCATGAGTTATTTTCTGTTGTATTCTACATGAAATTGCACACATTTCCATATATAAAACTTTATGTAACGACTAATATAAGACAGTGCAAACATTACGACAACGTGACGAAAGAATTTCTGGCGCGGACGTAAGGAAAAAGTTTTTTCAAAAATTCACCATAAATCGAAATATTGTGCTAGAGACTTCCAATTGGTTGCAAAATGAAGGTAAATGATTGAATATTACTAGATCGTAAGATTTTTAGCTTAAAATTGCGTTTTTTTACCATTTCGGTCGAGTCAAATTTGACCGAAGGTTGAAATTTTGGCAGTTATCGTGGTTTATATGAAAATATTTCCAAACTGATAAAAGCTACAACCATGGGTTGTATTTTGCTGTATTGTACATGAAATTGCGCACATTTTCATATATAAAACTTTATGTAACGGCTAATATAGAACAGTGCAAAAATTACGACAAAATGACGAAAGAATTTATGAAATTTTCGGCCGAGTTACCGCCCGTGCGTAAGAAAAAAGTTTTTTTCAAAACACCATAAATCAAAATATTGTGCTAGAGACTTCCAATTTGTTGCAAAATGAAGGTACATGATTGAATATTACTTTATGTAACGACTAATATAAAACGGTGCAAACATTACGACAAAGTGACGAAAGAATTTCAGAGATGTTCGGCCGAGTTACCGCCCGTGCGTAAGGAAAAAGTTTTTTTCAAAAATTCACCATAAATCGAAATATTGTGCTAGAGACTTCCAATTTGTTGCAAAATGAAGGTAAATGATTGAATATTACTAGAATGTAAGTGTTTTAGCTTACAATTGCGTTTTCGACCATTTCGGTAGTCAAATTTGACCTTAGTTGAAATTTTTTGTAGTCGACGTACGGTATGTCCATTAGTCACCTGACAGAATTTTAATCGACTTGCGATACGTCCAGTCGGCGATTAAGGGTTAAGCAAGTCTATGCCTCATCATCAAGTTCTGTCTCCATTACTGTGCATGCTAAGGCACATGACATCAGAGGAATAAGTTCTTCTCTGGCATTTAAGGTGTCTGTTCATAGGATTTTGAACACTGGTTCTTTGCTTCGTCAGACCACTTTCACTTCCTTCTACCTGAAGGACATTGCCCACAGGTCCTTGGACACTTTTTCCTTGGGTCTGGTGGTGGCTGCTCAACAAGTTGTGTAGCTCATCCAGTCCCTGGCAGGACCATTTGTATCTTGCCTAAGATGATAGTGTGGAAGAGAGAATGAGTGAGATGACTGGTCTTTTTTTTTCCTAACCTTTTTCCTTCTTCTCTACCTATGGGTGGTTTTGGAGAATAAAACATCCTGCACTGGAACTGGCTTGATACAGGCGAGTGTTGCAGCCATACTGTTACAGCATTTATATGCTCCTTGCAACGTACAAATATGCTTCTCAGTAGCCTTTACTTCTCTCTCCAGCAAGGGAAATGAGAAGTGGTGACAAACCTGTGTGGCCAGCATGGTTTGTTGCTTGAACAGATATAGTTCTCTTTGACTTCCATATATGTAATGAATCTAACATGCTACACTGTGTTGTAACCCAGTGGACTGGGTGTTAGATACACACTTATCTAACAACTCAGGCTTAAGTCCACTTCCTTAGAACCCTAATTTCTAGGAAGAGTTGTAAGGACGGGATTGAGTGACATACTGGCTGGGTGTTGACTGGTTTATTGGTTGTTCATTACTGCACGAATATACTGAATCTTCGAAGATGTTATTGGCGTGTGCGAGCGGTAAAGTAGCATCTACACCCAGACAGGGGAAAACAGAGGTAATGATTCGAGCATCTGTGTTTGTCGGCAGACAACCAGATGGCGATATTGAGAGACATAATAAACATACAGTGTTGAAACATATGTCAATGAAAAGGCCAGGAAATTCTACACATGGCCAATTGCATGAGATTCGAGACAGATTAATTACTACAATGCAGTAGCATATGTGAAATGGCAAGACGTTTGGCCTCTTCACAAACAGAAACATACATACAGTTTGATACAGAAGATTTGGTGGAACACTGAGTACATGATTAGAATGTTTACATGGCAATGCAAGTAGTGGTGATTGTACATATATCAAGACAAAAATGGTTAGGGAGAAACAGATGGAAATATTTTATGGTAGAAGTTTCGTTCCTTCAGAGAAAGAACTCGTTTTGTCTTGTCCCCTCCAATGGATGACGAACACGCGTCTGGAAGAGACGGCATCAGGCTCTTACAGTGATCAGGTGTGCCAAACTTCCATTTGGTTTAGGAGTCTCATACCTCCCTCCAAGGATGAGTCTATCCTAATGTTAAGACCGAAGGTTTGTTCTGCATATGAACAAATTTTTAATTTATTTGTATTTTTCATAGCTAACAAACCTGAAGTTTTAACATATACTGCCGACCTCTAGCCATCCCTTACCCTGAGTTGGAAGAAAGCCTGAAAGCGTCACAGGGTTCTAGCTGGGTCTCTGACCCACTTCCACCTCATCTGCTTACCATATGCCAGATGCCACAGATTCCTTGCATATATGATTTTTTATTGTTTTTAAACCCGTTTCCAGCTGGCACCAGATTTATCCTAAGACCACAGGTTTGTTAGCTATGAAAAATACAATTTAATTAAAAATTTTTCATATTTGTTATTGGTTGTTATACAGGGTGAGCAAGAGTTTCTTGGCAAATGGTTTTGGGCATTCTTCACATTATTAAGAAAGTTTTTTCAAGACTGCAATTAAGTTATGTGACAATGCTAATAATGATGTTACGGGGTGTTACAAAGGTAAAGTCACTTTTGAAGGCAGTAAAGTCAAATCACATAAAATTTTAAACTAATTACACATTAAGCAAGGTGTACCTGTATAGTATCATTGTACAGTACTATTTTAAGAGATTTAAATCTTAACACCTACAATTGCAATAATTAGGCACAAGAATTTGCATGCAATTCTTTTCCTTTGCAGTTGTCAAACCTTGATGGCCAAAAATCAGTTATCACCTTACACAATTCTAAACATGTGGCTAAAATGTAACTCAGCTCTGCAAGGAAAATGCTACAAAAGACAAACAATTTACATGTTAAAATAGGCCAAAACACTGAAGGGGAAATGTTACTGCATTCTGTGGTTGAGTAGAAACTTACGGATATTAATAATCACCCCAGGACCCCTATAACTTGGTAAACGCAACCTTTTCAACAATAGTCCTGTAATTGCACTATTTAATTCGGTGCATAGCTAACAGCTTGGTTAACAATTTGGAGCATTTAGTTTGCATACCTCTGTAAACTGCCAATTTTCATGAGCAAGAATTTTTTTTTATCCACTTATGATGCAAATATTAATATAACAAACCCCTTTGGCTAAGGTAAAAAAAATGTGTCAAATTATGATCTAAAGGTATAAATTAAAAGCAAGTTAAAATAAAAACTTTTAATGAAAAAGTCTAATTTGCCTTACAACTAAGGGAATAAAATATTTAGGTGAAACCTTATTTCTGAAGTAGTTTCCGCACTGCAGCATAACTTAAGAGCCCCTGAAATGGAATTAAAATAAATTTATTGTCATGTCTTTGAAACTGCAATAAAATTTTTCAGCAGATTATTCAACTGGTCAATTGAACTCTTGACATTTTGCCAAGGTATTACAAACATTCTGGCTAGTCTTTGGAGCCCACTAAAATGACTAATGCAGTTTATTGGAATGATAATGGTCCCTTGCTAAAACTACTAAAAACATTATGCTGGCCAACTGCTCTTACAAGATACATATCAGTATTAGCTTAAGGTACACTTAACATTTCAAGATAAGTATTAGTATTAGCTTAAGTAACACTAAACATTTATAAAGAGATAAATTAGTCATCAGCTTTCTCAAAAAAAAAAAAAAAAAAAAAAAAAAATATATATATATATATATATATATATATATATATAGATATATAGTTAACATCGCAGAGACATGTTGTCACATGGAGTGAGAAAAAAAATGGACTTTATCTAATGACAGTTTTTTTGGATGTGCCTTGGGTTTAAACCCCACAAAGACATCATGGCGTGGAACTTTAGCCATGCTTGCCAAAGGCTGCCCATCCCAGCTCTGGATGCTGGCATTTTCAAATTCACAAGAGTTAAGTCTAAAACATGCCTAGTCAAAATTTACATTACCTGGATAATTATACTGTACACCCTACCATGTTAAAAGCAAGAACTGATGACTTAAGCACACTGACCACACTTTAACTCTAAGGTATATGCTGATAATTCAAATTCTGACCAGAAAAGCCTGAATCATCTCTAACTCCTACCTGAATAAACAAAACATGAGTTGGAATACCAACATTTTGCAAGGGGAGGACTATAATAGCACAGTTACTTACACAATGATGTTGTTGATAGGTATGTGGATTAATTTGACAAAGAATCCAATGAACCCCATAATAGCAAAGCCAATTGCTGTTGCCATGGAAATCTTCTGGAACTCTTTACGGTCAGGTTTTGTGCACCTCTTGACAAGCCTGATGGAATCCTTAGAAAACTGCCTTGCTGGCTCAACAAGTGTCATAACCTGATCCATGTTCCTGAAAAAGTTAAAATACTAATAAATTGCAATGCAAATATATTATGTATATAACTAAAACTTCTATATATCCTGTATTCCAATTACAGAAATTTAGCAAGCTAATACTGTCAATCTTAATACAGTACATCTTACTACAATACCATTAATAGGAAATATCCATAACACACCACAATGCCATTAAAGCAAGATTCATTCATACCACAATCAGGCTAACTTCTGAACTGGGAAATATCCATATTACATCACAATGCCATTAAAGCAAGAATCCTTCATACCACAATCAGCCTAACTTCTGAACTAGGAAATATCAATAATACATCAAACTGCCATTAAAGCAAGAATCATCCATACCACAACCAGCCTAACTTCTGAAAGTTCAACTTTTCTTGCTCTAATTTTCCCTTCATTTACAGAAATTCTTGTGAAGAGCCCATGACACTAGATATGTGCCTCACTGATATGAATCTACATTACTGTATTTACCAGCACTGAATACACTTTTCCATCGAATAAGCCTCGAAAGTTTACTGTCTATTGTCGACCCCAAAGATTTAGTTCACAGGCCTATCCTAACCCAAGAGGAAGCTTGGCTTTACTACACAATACTCAAACTCCTGTGCATGACCACTGAATGAAATTCAGTGAACTGTATGAATTATACTTGGTTAAAATAGCAAACACAAATTTCAAAGAAAATACATTGAGAGATTCTTCGCCATATCGACAGACAATGGTACACGGGTCAACAGATTGGCAGTAACATGAATGCTGTATATATCATCAATATCTTCACTCTCCTCATAATACTCGTGGCTTGCAGGAACATTACTGGCTGACATTACTAAAATTACGGTATATTAAGTGGTTAACCACCAAATCTTACTATAGCAAAACTACCATAATCAAACCTTTTCATCTAGTACTTCACCGAAATTAATATTTTCAGGTTTTGAAGATTGTTTTTATTTCTAATACAGTATCTGTGTTGTGCAGATTTTAAACTTGCTATGTTCTGTTTGAAGTATTCTGTGCTACAGTGCTATTATTTCCTATTATTATGGTGTTGAGTTTGAGATTAAACAAGTTGCTGTATAGACCTACTACTACTAACAAAAATGACATTTTTATGATAAAATGATGTTTCATTATACTTACCAAAACACTGTAAAAGCTTTTATCTCTTTAAAATCGACACGTCCGAGATATAAATTTTCAAACTTTGTTTGGAACGCTGATACAATTGGCGGGAGACCCAACCCCACCGGATGCCGGTGGGGGTAGCGTGGCAGGAGACATACCCATAAACCCAGGTCAGTTTCATTCTCGGTATACACAATTAGTGAAAACCTGAGATAACGTCTCCCCCTGCGGGGAGGAGGAGGCCTTTACGTTACAGTGTTTTGGTAAGTATAATGAAACATTTTATCATAAAAATGTCATTTTCATTATAATGACTTACCAAAACACTGTAAGAGCTGATTCCACATTTAAGGTGGAAGGGCAGGGGATGAGGTACCAGTTATTGAAAGGTTACACACACACAAAAAAAAAAAGAAAAGGAACAAACTCTAACCATGGGTATCTTAAGGATCCATACCAACAAAAGGGCAGGAGTCACCTTACCTGGTAGATGGGCTTTTGCAGGGAGGTACTGCTGCTGGTTGAAGCTCCATTACCTGCAGAGGCCTTGGGCGTAAGCACTGCTAGCCACTCTGCTCCATAACAACCCAAGCAGTCAGGGAAGTACACTGCTGACTGAGACAAGGGGTGACTTCCTTTTGCTCTTGCCCTGAGCAATTGGAAAGCAACCAGACTGAAAAACGGGTCTCACCGCCTAACCTAAAAATAGTTAAATACATCCCCCTTCCCAATACCCTCGGCAGCTCAACTAGAATGGAGGGTACTCCAGGTGAACTGAGCACCCCCGGCTTCCCATTAACTCAGCAACCATAAAACCACAGGGGGAAGGAAAGATAAGGAACCTACCCCCCTAGTGTGTTCCCCCTAAAACCAAGCCTGCTAACGCAAACAGGTCCTGATACGCAACTTCAACCTCCCTAAGGTAGTTAGACGCAAACACCGACTTCGACCTCCAGAAGGTGCTCTGTGTGATCTGCGAAAGTGACTTATTATGACGAAAGGCCACTGAAGTTGCTATTGAGCGCACTTCGTGAATGTGAGACTTGACTAGGCATGCGTCCTCTTCGTTGATGTGCCTGTGCGCCTCTAAGATGAGTTCCTTGACGAAGAAAGCCAGGGCATTCTTGGATAAAGGTCTGGTTGGATCTTTCACTGAACACCACTGAGGTTTAGAGTTTTGATAGAACGGGCGCCTCCAATTCTTGAGGGATGCTGGCGGGTTGAAGGAGACTGTCCGTTCTGGCCAAAGTTTTGATTGCTTGTATTTCACTAACCCTCTTTGCCGTTGCTACTACCAAAGAAGCCTACAGTGTTCCAGATTCTTGAGGGTCCCAGCCACTGTTTTTGGATGAGGTTCTGAATGGGTAAAGGACTACTAGGCCACGGGGGAGTTGTTTGGACTGGTTGGAAGGAGAGCACAGTGAGGTGCCTTTTATAAATAAAAGTATTCAGGAGTGCCTTTTCCCACGAAGAACTGTGGAAAGTATATCTGGAAAGAGAAAGTCCAGAAAATTCGAGAGAGAGGTGCAAAGAGCAAACAGCATTAGTCAAAATGAAGATATAATGGAAAACCCACTTCCTTGTCAATGGAACCATCTGTGAATTTCACCTCTAACCCTCTTTGCGACTGGTTCTGTTAAAGTAACTTTCATTTAAAAGTGATTTCTTAGTGATCAGGTCATGTTTTCTAAGAGAAAGTTTCTCTCTCTCTCTCTCTCTCTCTCTCTAAAGAAAGTAAAGGTTCGTACCTTGGAGACATTAACCACCTCAAAACTACATCTAAATTCCAGGCAAGGGCAGGTTTTGGGGCCTTAGCTGTGTCTAAGGACTTGAGGAGGTCTGACAAGTCTCGGTTATTTGATAGGTCTAACCCCTATGGTAGAAGACGGAGGACAGCATAGCTCTGTAGCCCTTGATGGTTGATGGCATCAATTTTCTTGAATCCCTCAAGTAAATGAAAAATCGGCAATTTGAGTTATAGACGTCGAAGAAGAGGAGATACTATTTTTTCTACACCAGTTCCTGAAGACTGTCCACTTGGATTGGTATAATTTGCTCGAGGAGTTCCTTCTGCACCTCGCAATAGCCTCTGCAGCCTTTCTTGAAAAACCTCGCGCTCTGATGAGCTTCCTGACAGTCTGAAGCCTGTCAGAGCGAGAGTGGACAATCCCTGGTGGAACTTCATTAGGTGGGGTTGTCTGAGAAGCGACTTCTTTTGAGGGGAGAAGCCTCGGGAAGTCTATCAGAGATCTAGCAGGTCCGGGAACCACTCCTTCCTTGGCCAGAACGGGCAACGAGGATCAGCTCGACCTGCTGATGGAATTTCACTTTGTTTATCACCTGCCTGATGAGCCCGAAAGGAGGGAAGGCATAGGCAAACAGGTTCGCCCAGTCTAGGAGCATGGCGTCCACCAAGTGAGTCAGTGGGTCTGGAACTGGTGAGCAGAACACTGGGAGACGATGGTTTTGGAGGTAGCGAAGAGATCTATTATGGGAGTGCCCTACAGATTCCACAGATCTAGGCACACTTGCGGGTGCAGGGTCCACTCCGTGAGGGAGAGTCTGGTTCCGACGGCTGAGTTGGTCCGCCAGGACGTTCAGTTTTCCCTGCACAAACCGAGGAACAGGGCCACCCTGTTGCTGTCCGCCCACAGAAGAAGGTCCCTCGCAGCTTTGAACAGGGCGAAGGAATGGGTACCTCCTGTTTCCGGATGTAGGCTAGAGCCGCCGAGTTGTCGGCGTGAACAGCTACTGCTTGGCCTGAGACGTGGGTCGAAAATTCCTGGAGAGTGAGGTGAATGGCCAACAGTTCCTTGACATTGATGTGGAACTACTTCTGTTCGTCCGACCAAACTCCTGACGTCCTGAGGTTGGCTAGATGTGCTCCCCACCCAACATTGGACGCGTCTGAGAACATCTGCAGGGATGGTTGTCTTGGGAGGAGATCCAGACCCTCCGAAAGCCTTTCCGGCGACCTCCACCAGAAAAGATGCCCCTTGACGTCGTGGGGAATGTTGAAGACCGTGGAGTCCGTTTGGGTCCTTCTGTCCCAAGAGTCCCTGAGGAAAACTGTAAGGGTCTCATGTGCAGACGGCCTAACCTTACAAATTGCTCCGCTGACGACAGAGTTCCCAGGAGAGCCATCCACTGACGGGCGGAGCAACTGTCCAGGAGAAGAAACTTCTCCACCATCTGTAGGCAGGAGACCCTTTGGGGGGACAGAAAAGCTAGACTGTCCAGAGTCATCCCCAAATAAAGAATCCTCTGTGAAGGAACTAAGCTCGACTTTTCCGTGTTTATCAGAATCCCTAAGTCCCGAGCTAACCTTAGGGTTCTGTGAAGGTCCTCCATGCAGCGGTCCCTTGATGATGAACGGAGTAGCCAGTCGTCTAGGTACAAGGAGATCCGAACTCCCTCCAGGTGGAGCCAATGACCTATCGGGGCGAGAATCCTGGTGAACACTTGCGGGGCTGTCGACAGGCCGAAGCAGAGGGCCCGGAACTGGTAAACTCTGTCCTTGAAAACAAAGCGAAGATACCTCCTGGAGTCCTGATGTACTGGAATGTGGAAGTAGGCATCTTCCATGTCGAGGGTCACCATCCAATCCCCCAGAGTTAGTGCCTGAAGAACTGAGCGGTTCGTTTCCATGGAGAACTTGGTTTTCACTAAGTACATATTGAGAGCACTTACGTCGAGAACTGGCCTCCAACCCCGATGACTTGGGGACTACAAACAGGCGGTTGTAGAAACCTGGGGTTGACACGTCCTGCACTACTTCGATGACCGCTTTCCCTAAGAGAGACCGGACTTCTGTCTCTAGGGCCGAAAACTTGACTGAGCCTCTTGAGTATGCTGTCAAGGAAATGTGAGAATTGGAGAGAGGAGGAGGTTGGGCGAACGGCAGACAGTAGCCTAGCTGGAGCACTTGCACCACCCACTGATCTGCACCTCTGTCTCTCCATTCCTCCCAAAAGAGGCTGAGTCTGGCCTCCACCGGTGCATGGAGGACAGGGATCCTACTTACTGGTATGACGACCTTGTGGCTTTGAGGAGAACTTGTGACCCCTGGAGTTGTAGCGGGACCTTGGGTAAGGTTTGGACCTGGAGTTACGAAACGGATGCCTGTTAAGAGGAGATACCATCTTGGTCAAAGGAGCGGGAGCAGGCCTCGGTCTGGTGGAAGACAGACAGGATGTGTGACGACGCCCTCTTATCCATGGCTGACAGGGCGTCTTTCACTACTGCTTCTGGGAAGAGGCCCTCCTTGTCAAAGGGTGCGAACATCAAAGCCGTTCTCTGCGAAGAAGTCACAGCCTTAGACAAGAACGAGCACCAAGTTTCCCTCTTCTTCAGAGTGGCCATGGCGAAGAGGGAGGAAATTTCGCCTGCCGCATCATGGATAGCAATATCAGTGCAGGAAAGGAACCCCGTGATTTTTTCCAAGACGTCTTCTGCGAGATTAGCCTGCTCCACCTGTTTGAAAACAGCTCCCATTGACCAATCGATATAGCTGACAATCTCTAGGAGCTTGAAGAGGTTCCTGGAAAAATGTTCTACATCTAGGGCAGAAAAAGAAGGTCTTGGCTGCCTCGAATGAAATGCGTCTTGAGGGGTCCACAAGGGAGCCAAAGTCCCCTGTGCTGAAATTGCAGATCCCAGTGAAGGAGAAGCTCCTGTGCTGTAATAATTTTGCCTCCTTTTCGACAGCTTTGAAGGAGGGCATGCAAATGACGACTTACCCGAGGACCTCTTAGCTTCCAACCACGCCTCTACCTCTTTTAATGCTTTCTTGGAAGCGGTGGAGAGTACCAACTTGGGAAGTGAAGTGGCAGGACCTTGTTTTCCCAGGCGCTTAGCGTAGAAGTCGGAGAAGAGGGGGCTGTCGGCTGAAAATGTTATGGTACGACTGCAGCAGAAAGCTGAGTAGAGAAGCGTAATGTGAACAAGGCCCCAATTCATCTGGGCCTTCCTCTTCACCAGAAAGAATCGGTTCCGTGCCCAGACCGTCCAGGAGTTGAGGAGGAACGACTACTCTATCCTCGGGAATACCAAGGACTTTGCGGACTACCTTTTCTAGCTTCCCTTCCAACAGAATAGACTCCTGGGAGGGCGAGGATGTAGCCAAAGGCGCAGACACTTTTTTTGGGGAGGTGTTGTGCTGTACAAAGACTGTATAATGAATTAGTATCACATGAAATGCAATTATACTACCTTTATATGTAAAGAAAAATTTATCTTAAACACTCATTTTTGATAGAGAAAACAGTAACAAACAGGTGTCGCTTAGTGAAAACCTACAAAGTGTGAGCATATTTTGCATTTGTTTCATTGTACTTTGTCGTATCATACCTAATAAATAAATGAATATATCAAAAGGCAATTTATTGTACTTTGGTGCTATAAAAAAAGATTCGGTATGTATCAAGCTATCTTTTGGTGAATTAAAATATTAAAAATGTCTATTATGGCTAGCTTCAACTTGTGATATGGATGCATTACTTTTAAATAAGGTTTTTTCTTAACATCCATTACATTACAACACTAACTTTAAAATGTCAAATTTATTAATGTAGCACTAAGATATGGTTACACAGTGATTAAAAAATTACTATACAATTTGCATGGCCTGTGAGGGGAGAGAATCTACCACAGACCAAACCTGACAACATCAGTAAAGCGACACTAACCCCTTATGCCCCTAAACACCACAATCGAGAATTTGCCCGAAGTAAAATTGCCGTGACTGTGGCACCCCAACTATTTCTGGTCTTTTACCTACCTAACGTTTACATCTGACAATGTATTTTTGGAATAGAAGTAGAGGGCTGTCATTGGCTAACAAGTTTCCATGGCAACCTGCCAGCCAATCAAGTTTCCATTTTCTTCTTGATGAGAAGGAAGCAGCCTCTAGTTCACATAAATCTGCCGACATGTGACAAATGTGTGTTTTTAATGCATCATTAATAAAGTGGTTTGAACGCATAGTTAATACCGTTCTATATGTTAATCAATATATGAAGAATAGCATTGAGTGGATTTACTGCACAGATGTTTCCTTTCTTCCAAAGGAAAATTTTTTTCTGTTCCAGTCTATGCTACGTTTATGTACGTTAGTCAGGGGAAAAGTACAATCTTTTTAAGTTTATTTTTCCATTGTTTCATAATGTATGATGATGTAATCAATTTTTTTTGGGGTGCTACTATAGTATGATATCTAGCATCCATTTCCTACATCTGACCCCTCAGGGGCTAGTGCTCAACACAGCAAAACAGTGTAGGTGACAGTTTTGCCGTGTTTAGTACTAGCCCTGGGGGATCAAACAGTTTTGTATATAGTTTGAGGAAGTAACTGCCATAGGCCTTAATTGGGCTGTTTGGTAGACAGCACCCTAATTTTTGGAAGGTCGTGAATAGCTCGGTATGTATACTATAGTAGCGCCTTTTTTTGTTTTCCAGTGTATAACTTTATTTCTTAGTAGGTATATTTTCTTTATAATATGTCCAAGAGGGGACATGAAGTACACACTTGAATAAGACCATTTCTGTCAGATAAAATTATTTCAGATCATTCTGTGGTGCAGTGAATGTAACCCCATTTTTTTTTTTTTTTTTTTATCATTATACTTCTAGGTTAATAGACATGGTCTTATTTTTGGAGAATTCTTTTGTTTCAATACTTCTACCAGACACTTCAGGTCTTTAGCTTCATTTTGATATATAAGTATATCGTTTCACTATCAATAAAAAAAAAAAAATTTCCTTCAATATTTGCTATTTTACTCTGTCTTCTGGCTCCAGCAAAAAATCACTACCTCATGAGCATAAGGGATAAGAATTTGTGAAATGAAGTCTCTTGCTAATCAGATAACCTACAGGCCTACGTGTTATTCCCTTAGGAAAGCCTGTGTTCATCTCCTCATACCAACAGGCTACAGTCCACACAATAATAAAATCACAAACTACTACTGCAGCCCTATAATTCAGCAACTACCAGTTTATGTGGACAATTTCTGTTGGCGATTGTAGGGCACTGCGCCCCTCTGGTTAGACTACTAATTAATGTGCAAAGTAAGTGATGTACTGTGTTTAGTACCAGGCCCTTGGGGATGAACGTAAAGACATGAGCAAAAGACAAAACAAAGGACAAAAAACCAAAAACAAATGAAATGCAGTAAATACTCTTGTCTGCGACTGGCAGGAACCAGGATCAACAGTGGAATGGAATACTGTATAGAGTTTTGACCAAAGGCCAAGCACTGGAAGGAAATTGAGAGTAGGTAGGTTTGAAAGGTGTAACCAAGAATGAAAAGTGGCAAAAACTAAATAAATCTCAAGTCAATAATGGAATGCAACAGGGCTAGGGCATAACTCATAAGCGACGTGCTGCAGTGTCCCCTGACAGCAGTGAGATATGCAAAGGGTACTGCAGAAGTCACGACTGCAGTTAAAGAAGCTGGTGAGGAGAGGATTGGAAAAAGAAAGGAAAGATGAGAATTGGAAATTGGAATGTTGATAGCATCACAGGAAAGGGAAGAAAGTTGGTTGACATCATGCACAGAAGGAAAATTATGATTCTATGTATACAAGAGACCAAATGGAAGGGGAAAAGTGCAAGAAAGCTTGGAGAAGGATATAAGGTTCACTACATAAGGAAGATACAAGGAGAAATAGGGTAGGAATTATTCTCCATCCAGATCGGCAGGAGAATGTCACAGAAGTCCAGCATATCAGTGACAGGCTCATGGACTTCAAGTTTATGAAAGGTAAGAGTGAGTACGGCATATCACCTGGGTATAACCCCTCAACAAGGGTGCAGTGAAGAGGAGGAGGAATTCAGAGGGAAATTAGAATATATAGAAAGAGTTCCAAGAACTGAACTATTATAGTGTTATCTGGGGACATGAATGCCATGTAGGTGAGAGTTCTGAGGCTTTGAAATATACATGGAGGAAGAGGTTTAGGAAGAAACTAGGAAGGTGATAGATTGTTGGAATTAGCAAAAGCAATGAATCTGATATCTTGAATACACAGTTTGCGAATAGGTGAAGTCACCTGGTAACATACAAAAGTGGACAAAATGAGACAAATTGATTATGTTTTGGTTAGGAATGAAGACGAGAAAATCATTATGGATTTTCAAGGTTATTCCAAACGAATCTGTTGTAGCTCCACATAAATGGTAGTGGCAAATTTTAGGTTGAAAGCAATAAGGAAAAGAAAAGTACCAGCCAGGAATAGGAGGATCAAAACTTGGAAGCTGGTGGGGAAGAAGGCAAGAGTTCAAAAGTGGAAAGGGTCAGAAGAGAGATATGTAAATGGAATGTCAGAACTGCTTGAAGAGATATGGGATGAAATGAAAGGGATTGTGGTTCCAGCAGCAGCAGAGGTGTGTGGAAGGACAAGTGGTAAGCAGCAACAGGAAAGAAAAACATACTGGTGGAATCAAGAGGTTCAAACAGCTGTGAAGGAAACGAGTATAGCCAGAAGAGGGTGGGATTATGATGATAACCAAACAAGAGAGGAGTACACACTGACAAAGAGGGAAACAAAGAACGGTAGTGACTGCAATGGAAGAAGCCATAAGTGGTATGAGAAGATGGGAACACCAGAGGGAGAAAAGATAATATACAGAATTCCAGAAGTGAGAAGAAAAGACTGGCAGGATGTAGGAGGTAGGAATTATTAAAGATGAAAATGGAAATATTTTAACCGAGGAAGAAGAGGTCAAGACAAGATAGAAAGAATATTTTTCACAACTATTAAACACTGAGAATTAGTGTGAAGAACTGGAAAATGTTCCTCCAGTACGACCAATGGCAAACATCAGTGTGTGTGAAGTCGAGAATGCTATAAAGAAAGGAAAAGTAAATAAAAGCTACAGGAAAGTCAAAAGTAACAGAAATGTCTAAAGCATTGGGAAATCTAGGCGAAGAGCAGGTGCACACAATATTAGAAAAGATCTGGGATGTGGAGGAAATGCCAAGGGACTGGAATGATAGTTGGACAATTAAAATGTATAAACAAAAAGAACTGTTAAGCAGTAGGAACTACTGTACAGAGGAATAAAGCTTTTGGAGCATGTATTCAAGATACTAGAAAGAATAGCAGAAGGAAAGTTGAGAGTTGATAGATATACATGAGCAGCAGTTTGGGTTTATGAGAGAGCACAGTGGATGCTATTTTTATAGTTAGACAAGTCCAAGAGAGGTATTTAGAAGGAAACAGTTAATTTTACGTGTTTTGTGGATCTTGAAAAGGCGTATGACAGGGTACCAATGGGTAGTTTATTGGGGTTTGAGAAAGAGAGGAGTACCAGAGAAGTTGGTAAGGTTTGTGAAGATGTTTGAGGGGACAAGAACAACTGCAGACAAAATATGGGGAGACTGAGGCATTCCCTGTGGAGGTTGGCCTCCATCAGGGATCAGATCTGAGTTCATTCTTGTTTGTTGTTGTTAGGTTCGACATCAGAAAAAGGAACAACAAAGAACTGTGGGAACTGATGTTTGCTGATTTAGTCATTAAGGGGAATGCTGCTGACTCCATAAGGCCCCATTATAAAGTAGTGCTGACTCCATAAGGCCCCATTATAAAGTAAGTGCTTATGATTGAAGGGATTTGATTCAAAATTTTACCACTTATTCTTCAACTAATAATGAATATTTTCAATGTGGGAAATTTAGAAATTCGACTTCTAAGTTCATCTTATTTTGCATTTGATAAAGATTCTAAAACTTAAAAAATATGCAAAAGAAAATTAACTTCCAACGTAAAAAATCGAGGTATGTAGTTATACTACACTCTGTAAAAGTTTCATCAAATTTGGTTGAGTCTTCTTGGAGTTAGAATATCACTAATATAGGAAAACAAATCCCTTACCTAGATATGGGCGTTCCGGTGTTGTTGGTATCCCAGGCGAGACAATTCCCGTTTGCTTCTTCCCTCTCTTGTAACAAACTTACGAGACACAATCATTCAAATTTGTCCCTCATAAGATGGTACTTCTCTTGCTTATGGCAATGGAATTGCGTGAATGCACGATGTGGTACGAAAATCCGAAAAGGAAATGTGTCACAAAGCACTAGGATATTGCTTGAACCAGAACCACACACAAATCAGATGGTTTATTGGTAAAACCTGACTGTTTGGAACTGTTATGTACTTTTACCATTTCATATTTCCGAAAATACGCAGCAAAAATATGTCAAGAAATATAAAATACCGTACAGTATATGTATACTAGATACATATTCACGCTGATATACTTTTTGAGGGAGAGAGCCAGTTTTTATCATTGACAATGTGTATTTTTGTAAGAAAGTAAAAGTATATTTCACACTTCTACCTAAAAAGTCATACAGAAATTTTGCAATAATTTTTCGCTCAATACCGCTCAAATGCTGGTAGATGTGGTGAACAAAAATGTAAAACAATTAAAAAAAAATTTTTTTTAGCAATACTAATGTTTCAAGACATTTATTTAAGACATACAAGTCCCAAACTGTAAAAACTAAATATCGATAATGACTTGAAACTCTGTGATCAGCGAGCCCCTTAAAGCAGACACAGAGGAACTACTGCAAAAGAGGTTTTTAGCATGGAAAGGAACCTTAGAAAAGAAAGGATTGAAAGTGAACACTGGAGAGACAGAGTTAGCGATTAGTAGTAAAGAATGACATGAACAAGTAATCATTCAAGTGGAAGATGGTACACTGCTAAAACAGAACGACGAGTTTAACTACTTGGGATCAATAACAGAGGGAGGTACTGAGAAAGCAGTGAGTGAGTGTGAAAGAAGCATGGCAAAAATGGAGAGAAGTAAGTGGAGTTGTTTAAGACAAGGAAATGCCTCAAAATGCTGATTTATAAGACAGTTATCAGGCCTGTACTATTATATGGGGCAGAAACTTGGGCACTTAAGAGGAAAGAGGAGGGACTGTTGGAAAGAACAGAGATGAGGATGGTGAGATGGGTTGCTGGAATATCACTACTGGAAAGGAGGGAGAGTCAAGATATAAGAAGAATGTGTGGTGTATGTAATGTAAAGGAGAAGGTTAGGGAAGCTCGTCTGAGATACTATGGCCATGTTCATAAAAAGAGAGGAGGTGGAACCAATCATGAGTTAAGAACATGACAGTGATGCAAAGGAGGAGTGTGGGGCATCAGTAGATCTGATGGATGGATGATATTAGGAGGGATAAGGGTGGGTGGGACTGGGGGAAGATGCAAGGAATAGAAATACTGCAAATGGAGAGAGAAAGTTGACTCGAGCAGCCGACCTGCTATACAGTGGGACTGATAAGGTCGAAAAAAGAATAAGGAGGTGGATAGCAGTATGGAAGAAAGATGAATGGAGCTAGAGCAAATGGAATGAAAGGGGTTGCAGCTAGGGGCCGAAGGGACTCTGCTAAGAACCTTTAGTAATGCATACACTGAACCACATCAGGTGCACTGATGGCACTACACCCCTACGGGAAGGATGCGATAGTAATCTTTAGTTTTATAGTCATTCTTCTCAAGACCTTGTATGAGTGACTTTTCCAGGTTGAGTATAGGTTAGTGAAAGTCGTCCTAAAAACAAATTCGCCACACTAGAAGCTTCCCTAAGAACGCTGTAATCACCATACTCTGTGACTTCCCAAGTTCAATCTACTAGAGAGCAGGAACGTTAGAAAAGACTGGAAGTATCGCTAAAACTTTAATTTAGCCTAGTTATGCGGCCTGATTCCTGCCAGTCGTCGACCAGGACAAGTTCCTCATACATAAGATGACAACTTTTCCTATAATTCCAGGACCTGACCTAACCAGATCTTGCCTACCTAATCTAACCTAGGGGGATGTGCCCTGACCTAGCCGAGGGTGCTTTGCCTCCCTGGACCCCCTCAAAAAGGCAGTAACCTGTCCTGGTCGGCACTGGCGGGAATCAGGCAGCGCAACTAAAGTTTTGGTAGATCTAAGCCGGCTGTCCGCGGTGAGCTAGGCTATGACAGTTGACATTTTTCTATAGAACTTTACCAGTTGAACGAGAATTTAAAGTAATATTTTGGCGGTCAAAATTAAGCAATAAATTACCTTAGAACTGTAGCCGACGGTAAAGAGGACCCGCTGGGAATCAGGGTTTGGGGTGGGGTAAAACCCTTTCGAGAATAGCTAACAGTAAGGGGGACCTGTTGGGAATTCGAGGTTTTGGGTGGGGTAAATAACCTGGGAAAAAGTTTGGGTACCTTATTGTTGTATTTCCTGTTATATATGTCATTTGGAACACGAAAAACAAACGTAAAAAGAAGGGCAAATAAATGGACAGCGGGAGCCATTCCAAAGGCACTTTTCATTCATTACTAGTATTGCTGATTCTAAGCCTTAACACGCATGCACTAGCTTTCGGTTCACAATCAGCTGGCAGTTTTCTGCGCTTAGTGAGACTCTGGCAACTGACGAATCTGACGTTTTCCTATGTTATTTTAATTGCTAGACAAGAATATTACCTCTTGCCAGAACATACAAGAGCTTGCCAAGAAATCTGAAGTGCAGATAAGGCATGCAGCGCCATTCTGCCATGGCCACCTAAGTTGAAAGCGGAAATGGTAATGGTTTGTTAACTGATTACAAAAGCTTTGAACAGCGTGCAGTAGAGCTAGACTATGGCAACGGACGTTTTTCTATGTTATTTTACTTGCTTTAAAAGAGTTTAAGGTAATATTTTGCTGGTCAGCTGCTGCTAAACTGCAATTTACCCTTGAGCTGTGTGCAACCGACTGGTACAGACGTGCAGTTTTCAATTGTCAATTACATTTTAGTTACAGCCGACTGCCAAAATGTTTTAAATTTATGTTTAGCAGGTAAAATAACAGGAAAACGTCAATTGCCATGCCACCACGGACAGCAAGCTTAGAATGACCAAAGTTTTACCTAAGAATCTATGACTGAGGGAGCAAGGCTTCCACTGAACAGGAGGGGGACATGGCACCCCTTGTCTGCGGATACAAGTGAGCCTGGTAGGCTATCAAGGCAGACAACTCACCTGGTAGGATACTCAACTATTCACAATGACATGCTTTATACAATTCAACGAAGGCCACATATGGGTATAGGACCATGTCCATGTGGTGAGCACCCTTTCAGCTACCCTAATGCGTCTCACAACACGGGTCAGGTCAATACAGCCTACGTCCTACCCTGTGGGGTTCAACCTAGCCTAGTAACGAACGAGGATACTAGGTTGTCGTCAATTTCGTATTATTGAACGCAAAACGTTTCTTTTCCTACCGGTATTGGGCTAGGATATGGCCCAACTTCGCTTTCACGCAAACTAGGCCTACCTTGGGATATGCTAGCCTATCTGGCAACAACAATTTCACCTACGTCCTGCTACAGTATTCGTTAGGCTCAAGTTAAACGATGACTAAAATTTGTGGTTCTCTTACCTTAAAGAATGTCGACAGTCGAAGAACGTCAAAAATTTCAAGATAGACGGGACCTTTTAGGAACGATGACAACCACTGCCGACAGACTACGAGTCTACGACGTCTTTTACGGTTTGAGACTTCGAGCCCGTTTTCGCCACTCCACGTCCAGGTTTCCCGTGACGTCACATCCGCTATGATCACCACGTCATGTCAAAATAGCACAACACTCCGAGTTTCCATGCATTTATTCATAATTATAATATAATATAACATATAATATCATACAATACAATATAATATAATGCAATATATATTTTTATACAATAAAAATCAGGCATCATCAGTATAATACAATGCCAGTACACCTGTTTTCGATCCATAAACCCAAGAGTTTCAAATTCAAATAAGCAGAATTTTGAAACACAAAATAAAGAATAGCAATTTTTCAGAACAATTTATTTATTTATTTGATGTTCTTTGAACAGTAAATAAATTTTTAAATTGTATCTGAGGTAGGTTCTCTATAACGGCACTCCATTTCTCATCATTTAACGCTTCCTTCTTCATAATTTTTGTATGCAACTTTCTATATAATCTCCGTTACCCAAACGTTATTCTTCGGAATCTTGAAATTTTGGTCTCTTTACTGTTCAGTTTTCAGCACATGGAAATTATTCAACTTCTAACCTCAATCCCACAAACACATTCAACAATACCACAGCGGTTATTTTTTTTTATTCAAGGATGAACAATAATCTGAATTAAAAATTACTTTTTGTTCTCCATTCTCTACGTAAACCCATCCAGTGGATTTCTCCCTTTATTCATCTTTGTCCTTACTTTCCTTCATAAGAGTACGAGCCCGGGGGCTGTTGGGACTGCAGACGTCGACCCTCACCCAATAAAAAAAAATTTTTTTGGCAGACAAATTTTTTGGGCAGAGTAGCCAATGTAGTTGGGCCATTCAACTGGCAGATCGTGAGATAAACCCGGTCCATGAGTGTTTTTTTTTTTTTATTTCATGTATGAAATTTTACTTTTCCCTTAAAACGTAATGCCAAAACTGTTCTTTTCTGTACTTTTTAAAAATATTTTTTAGTTCTTACTGCTTATAAATAATCTCTATTTACACCATTCAACCACTGCAATTTATTTCAGTAACAGCTATTATTTATTTAGTATATTACATTAAAAAGTATAACCCATATTAATTACTCAGTTCAATTTTATATTGTAGGCTTTATGTAATACTTGTAAATGTGGATGAAGTTTAGCAGTTAACCTTCATTTTTACAAGATGTGTAGAACAAATTTACAGTGTCCTCATGGAGTGTGGTTTCTTCCTTCACACACAATGTGTGTATATGTATATGTATATGTATATATATATATATATATATATATATATATATATATATATATATATATATATATATATATATATATATATATATATATAATGTAATTGCTTGGCTTTGCGGGCAAAATATATTTCAGGCAGAGAGAGTTCAGGTCCCCCAGATAAGAAGAGTCCCACACACTTATGCTTTCCTTATGTCCCTAGTTATCTATATTTTGATGGCCACTCCAACGCCCTCGTTGCTTATGTAATTTTCAATTACTGTTACTTTGGTTAATTAACCAATCAAATGGTATGCGATTCTGTCAAGTTTCTTAAATGTTCTATCAATAACTATCTTTATCATCATCATCTTTAATGTTCTTTGTTTCAGATATTCCATGTATGGGATTAATAAGTCCTATTCAGATTTCTGTTTTCCTATTTCCAATTTTATACTTGTTAACTGTTTACCAAGCAGCTCTCTCGGTAAGACTGGCAGAGTAATTTCAGTCTTACCTACGAGTCTATAACACCTTCAGTAGCTTTTAATGAAACAAAATATTATATAAAAACTATGAAAGAGTCCAAAACAATTTGTAATGGATTTAAGACATAAACAGTCTTGCAATAACTGGTTTACCACCAATAAAACTACTTGGAGATTATCTATTAAAAACCTCACGTGCTAACTTGTAAAGTCCCCACTCAGTGCGTTCTCTATAGAGAACATCCCGTTTTCTGCAGTGCCTTCACATCGACCTGGGGTCGATCAGAATATATGTTTATCACCATAGGCTAATTGTAAACTGTATATCTATTGTCTTTCTAAACAATCATGCTTTATGTACACGTAACGAATTATTTATGTTATGTGTCAGACATTATTGATCACTATGTTTTCTGTATGAACCTGTCCTGTTTTTGTAAAGATTTAGTTTGACCTCAGGTCACCTGTAAATTTTTGTATCCGTGGTCTCTGCGAAGTACGCAGATGTCCGCATCCCGCTTTATAAGCGGCTCGCTTCATGAATAAACTAGCAGTATGGAGTGTTTCCTGGAAGCCATTAACGGACCCAAATGGCGACTAAGTCTTCGCCCAATGAACCTTACCCACGCCCCTACCAGATTAACTACGGCGCTCTAACAAAGCATTCAGGCATTTACCGACCCTCATCGGCAGGTCGCCAGCGTCATTAGCGGACCCACACGGCACACTCCCCAAGAGTGTATTGGCGCGAGTATTCCCTCACACTCCAAGTGAGAGCGCGAAATGAGCATGGACGTGGATATTCCCAACCATGTACAAATTACTGTAAACCTCTCGGAGGCAGACACCTCCCTCTCGCAACCCCATCCCGCGTTCACCTCCACACCGGTACCTGTGCACCACACAATGACCCCCGACGGACCAACCAAAGACGGCCCTTAACATAAAGCTGCCACCATTTACCAGGGAGAACGCAGTGTCCTGGTTCTATAGGGTCAAGGGGCCGTTCAGGGTAGCAGGCCTAACGGATGCGGTGTTGAAGGCGGACATTGCCATCAACAAACACCCTCCCGGAGGAGATATACAATAAGATCGCCCCTTGGTTGATGACAACATCGGGCCCCGCCACCTTCCAAGAACTAAAATCCACTCTCATCGAGACCTGCTCCCTGCCGACCTCTGAGAGAGCTGCCTGCGCCCTCGACCTTGCCCTCAACTCCTGGTAGGAGGAAACCTCTTGGAAGCATGGCACACCCTCCAGGACCTCCTCTTCCTCCCTGGGACTGACAGCAGCAGCAGGCGCAAAGAAATCAGCCTTTCAAGGGAGATCTTCCTGCGGCAACTACTGCCGGAGGACCATGGGCAGATCACGGACACGTATACCCTGCCAGTCAAGGACCTATTCAGGGTGGCGCAGCAGCTGACGGATTCCACAAAGGCGGCTAAGCAGGCGTCCACACCCACACACTCCGCCAACTGCCTCCTGCCGGAGGACCCCACCACGGGGCCCGTCAACGCTATCGAGCAGAAAAGGCCGTCCCACCAGCAGAAGAGGGAGGGGCCAGGGCTTTGCTATTACCAACGGAGGTTCGGGAGAACTGCCCGGAGATGCGAAGCCCCTGCCCTTTCTTCCCTTCAAAAAAACGGAGGCGGCAGTGGCCAACCACACAGGCCACCATGGCAGCAGCAGCAAAAACACCCAGGGGCCCCTTACCATTAGGGTTCTACGTCCGCGATGTGATCTCTGGCAGGATGATGTTGGTTGACACTGGAGCCATGCGTTCAGTGTTCCCGCCTTCAGGAGAGGACTGCAGACGCCCACTGGACCAGACTACCTCCCTGACAGCCGCAAACAGTTCCCCCATCCTCCCCTACGGCACCAAGCTCCTGTCGATCTCCATCCTTGGCCAGAGGTACAGCTGGGAATTCATCATCACGGACGTCAGGACCCCACTCCTGGGGCGGACTTCCTCACCCACTTCGGACTGGCAGTCGACGACGGCCACAAACACCTGCTGGACATCGCACCCCACCAGTACGGTTCCCTACTGAAGAAGTTCCTGGAGGTCTTCAAACCCGAGCTCCGCCAGATACCTGGGACTCCTGCAAAACACAGGTGTACCACTACATCAAGACGAAGGGCCCCCGACGCATGCAAAGTTCCGACGGCTTCCCCCGCAGCACCTTCAGGAGGCCAAAAAGGCCTTCGCTGAGATGGAGAGAATGGGCATATGCAGAAAGGCTCCCAGCCCGTGGGCCTCCCCTCTTCACATGGTGCAGAAAGCGGATGGCACCTGGAGGCCCTGTGGTGACTATAGGCAGCTGAACCTTGCAACAGAGCTCGACCACTACCCCCTGCCAAACATGCTGGACCTGACGGCCTCTTTCCATGGGGGCAAAATATTCTCCAAAATGGATCTGTTAAAGTCTTATTTTCTGGTACTAGTAGCGCCGGAGGACATCCCCAAAACCACCATTGTCACACCTTTCAGGTCCTACGTCTTAGCCTTCTCCACCTTCGGCCTGAGGAACGCGGGCACAACCTTCCAGAGGTTGATGGACAGCATCCTGGGGGACCTGGACTTCTGCGTCTGCTACGTTGAAAATATCCTAATCTTTTCCAGATCCGGGAGGAATATCTGCGACACATCTGGAAGGTCCTGCAGTGCCTGCAGGAAAGTGGCCTCATCGTCACGTTTGACAAGTGCACCTTCGGCATCGAAAAGGTGGAGTTCCTGGGCCATGAGATATCCCCAGAGGGTGTCCGCCCAATGTCATCGAAGGTCGAAGCCATCGAGAAGTTCCCCACCCCTACCTCCCTCAGGGCCGTACAAGAATTCCTCGGGATGGTCAACTACTACAGAAGATTCATCCCGGGGATTGCTCACACCATGGCCCCCTGACGGAAGTCCTCAAGGGATGTCCAAAGACCTTAGTATGGGGCCCCAACCAGCAGGCTTTCCTCCTGACGACGGATGCCAGCATTGTTGCCTGCGGAGCTGTCCTGGAGCAAGTCATCAGGGGGACCCCTCAGCCCATCACCTTCTTCAGTAGGAGGCTAAACCCCACCGAGTCCCGCTACAGCACCTTCGACTAGGAACTCTTTGCAGCATACCAGGTGGTACAGGACTTCAAGTTCCTCCTGGAAGGGACGCCCTTCACAATTTGGACTGACCACCAGCTGCTGGTCCATGCCTTCACGAAGCTGGGGGACACATGGTCCTCTAGGCAGCAGCAACACCTCGCAGCCATCGCGGAGTTCACCTGCACCATCAAATACCTCCCGGCAGGAAGAACCCAGTAGCTGACGCCCTCTCGAGGATCGAGATCAACTCAGTACAGCTCGGGATCAACTACGAGGACCTCCCCCGCGAACAGGCTGCTGACCCTGAGACCCCAGCCCACCTTACAGCCGTCACGTCGCTGAAGTGGAAGGACGTGCCCTTTGGCTCAGGAGGATCAACATTACTGAGCGATGTCAGTTCCGGACGCCCCCGCCCCCTGGTGCCTGCCTCCAGACGTCGGCTGGTCTTCGACATCATCCACGGCCTATCCCACCCCTCCGGAAGGACAACAGCCAGGCTGCTGACGGAGAAGTTTGTCTGGCACGGCATATGGAAAGACGCGACGGCCTGGGCAAGGCAGTGTATGCAGTGTCAGACAAGCAAAGTAGTACGGCACACCGAATCAGAAGTGGGCGAGTTCCCCCAGCTAAAGAGACGCTTCGGGCACATCCATGTCGACATGGTGGGTCCTCTTCCCCCATCAGGAGCAGCCAGATACCTTCTGACAGTCGTTGACCGCTCCACCAGGTGGCCCGAAGCTACGCCCATGGAAGAAGCCACCTCCAGACAGGGGACCCACTTTCCTGTCCAAGCTGTGGACCGCCCTGGCATGTGTGATGGGGACCACTCACCATAGCACCACTGCCTACAACCTGGCAGCCAACGGAATGGTGGAAAGATTCCACAGGTCTCTGAAGGCGTCCCTCATGGCTCGTTGGTCCTCCGAAAATTGGAAATACCAGCTGCCCTGGGTCCTCCTTGGGTTGAGAACCACCCCCAGAGCCAACGGCAACCCCTCCTCAGCGGAAAAAGTCTACGGGGAGACCCTGGTAGTCCCGGGGGAACTTGGTCGCAGAGGACAGGAACGACACAGTGACGCAGAGGCTCTGTGACAGGGTTGGAAAATTCACCCCCTGCCAAAGGACATTCACTGACAGGACGTCCCCCTTCATGCCCCCTGGGCCATCCTCTGCCACCCACATCTTCAACAGGGACAACGCCGTACACCCACCCTTAACTAGACCCTACAGAGGACCTTTCCTTGTATTGGAAAGGACCAAGAAGGCATTCCGAATAGCCATCCACGGGCGGGAAGACTAGATATCTATAGATAGTCTCAAACCCTCATTCCTGGAGGAGGACAATGGAGGCGGACCCCACAGCCTCCTGCAGGAGGTGGCACCCCCTTGGACAGCCCCAGGCGCAGGAAGGAGGCGTGGGTGTCCCCGGAAAACCCAGAAACCAGACAGAAAGACACCCCAACAAACCGATCCAGGGGACACCAAGGAAGGCGACCACCCTCTCATGTTGACATCGAGAAAGCGAGGCCCTCTTCATCGCCCCAGCAGATACCTACTTTGATCAGACATTGCCTCCGTCTTGTGGGGGGAGTATTGTAAAGTCCCCACTCAACGCATTCTCTTTAGAGAACATCCCGTTTTCTGCTGTGCCCTCACATCGACCTGGGGTCGATCAGAATATATGTTTATCACCATAATTGTAAATTGTATATTTAATGTCTTTCTGAACAATCATGCTTTATGTACAAGTAACGAATTATTTATGTTATGTGTCAGACATTATTGATCACTATGTTTTCTGTATGAACCTGTCCTGTTTTTGTAAAGAATTAGTTTGACCTCAGGTTACCTGTAAATCTTTGTACCTGCAGTCTCTGCGAAGTACGCAGACGTCCGCATCCCGCTTTATAAGCGGCTCGCTTCATGAATAAACTAGCAGTACTTGTCTTCCTGCTCATTATTTCGCACCTCTCTCACAAAGTTTATAAACGTGAATGATATGAGACTTAATGGATTGTGATATGAAAGATCAATCATGCAAACCAGAATAATGGTATGAATAAGTGATGGTAAATACTGAAACCTAATAGATGTAACATTCCTTCAGCTGTATAAATACCACTGATCTGTACTTCTTAATTCATTAACTGTCAATTGAGGGGAAACAGTTGTTTCTGAAATATAACACTGTAAAAGCTACCCTCTTTGGTGATTTTATGGGCTTCCTTTATTAGATAATATATATATATATATATATATATATATATATATATATATATATATATATATATATATATATATATATATATATATATATATACACAAATTAGTAAGGAGGTTTCATATTTTCCATCTTTACTTTTGCTCCTACATGTATGTATATCTATAGATAATCACAAATAACCATAAAGATAGAAACTTTTGCTCCTACATGAAAGATCACAAATAACCATAAAGATAGAAAAGAAGTGAAAAAAGTAGCAAAACAGGCATTGGAAATTATGAGGAAAAGATCAAAAGCAGTTGCACAAGATGTTTGTGGCATTTATTTCCAATTACTTCAATGTTTTCAATTTTTATTTTCATAATTATATATATATAATTATAAAAATTGAAAAGGGCATTGAAATAATTGGAAATAAATGCCATAAACATCTTGTGCAACTGCTTTTGATCTTTGTCCTCATAATTTCCAACACCTGTTTTGCTACTTTTCATCTTTCACTTCTTTTCTATCTTTATGGTTATTTGTGATTACCTGTAGTCGTTTTAGACAAGAAAATGACATTAAGGATCAAAATGAAGATTTATAAGACAGTTATCAGGCCTGTACTATTATATGGGGCAGAAACTTGGGCACTTAAGAGGAAAGAGGAGGGTCTGTTGGAAAGAACCGAGATGAGGATGGTGAGATGGATTATTGGAATATCACTACTGGGAAGGAAGGAGAGTCAAGATATAAGAAGAATGTGTGGTATATGTAATGTAAAGGTGAAGGCTAGGGAAGCTCGTCTGAGATACTATGGCCATGTAATAAGAAGAGAGGAGGTGGAACCAATCAAGAGAGCTAAGAACATGCCAGTGATGGGGAGGAGGAGTGTGGGGCATCAGCAGATCAGATGGATGGATGTGGTGAGGAGGGATATGGATGAGGTGGGACTGGGGGAAGAAGATGCATGGAATAGAAATAGATGGAGAAAGTTGACACAAGAGGCTGACCATGCTATATACAGTGGGACTAATGAGGTCGAAAAGAAGACATATATATATATATATATATATATATATATATATATATATATATATATATATATATATATATATATGTGTGTGTATATATGTGTGTGTGTGTGTGTGTGCATATTTATGTATATATATATATATATATATATATATATATATATATATATATATTACAGTCAAACTGTGAAATCAGTCATTTAGTGAAATGACTGAAATTTCAGGCAGATAGCGAAATGCATTTGGGGACATTTGATCCCCCAGGAGCTAGTACTAAACACAGCGAAACAGTGAGTCACCTACACTGTTTAACCAGGTTTAGTACTAGTCCCTCAGGGGTCAAATGTATTTCACCGTGTTTAGTACTAGCTCCTGGGGATCAAATGTCCTAAGTGCATTTTGCTATCTGCCTGAAATTTCAGTCATTTCACGAAATGACTGATTTCACAGTTTGAAAACCATATATATATATATATATATATATATATATATATATATATATATATATATATATATATATATATATATATATATATATATATATATATATATATATATGTATGTCTTCTTCTTTCGACCTCCTTAGTCCCACTGTTTAGCAGGCTCAGCCATTCGAGTCAACTTTCTCTATCTATTTCTACTCCTTGCATCTTCTTACCCCAGTCCCACCTCACCCATATCCCTCCTCACCACATCCATCCACCTGATCCGCTGATACGCCACACTCCTCCCCATCACTTGCGTGTTCTTAGCTCTCTTGATTGGTTCCACCTCATCTTGGTTCTTGCCGACAGTCCCTCCTCTCCTAAGTGCCCAAGTTTCTGCTCCACATAATAGTACGGGCCTGATAACTGTCTTATAAATCTTCATTATGAGCCTTAATGGCATTTTCTTGTCTAAAACAACTCCAGTTATTTCTCTCCATTTTTGCCATGCTTCTTTCACTCTGTCTCACTGCTTTCTCAGTACCTCCCTCCTCTGTTATTAATGATCCCACATTATTTGGTAGCAGTTACAGTTGAGCACTATAATGAGATATTAAGAAAATGTCTTAAGTAGAGGGATACAATAAAAGATGTGAATACAACATAAGGCCTACAGTACAAGGTGCTAATACAGCATTCAGGTTTTGAGTAAAGGTGTGAATACATTTTACGGTTTATAGCAGAAGGCTTTTGAACACATAAAAGGAACCCATATAGTAAAATACAGATTCAGTAGAAATATGGTTGGTTAGCCAGTTCTTGAGTGGTAAGGATTGCTTTCAAAGATATGACAGTTAAAAATGTCCTTACAATATCATGCATTATAGAAATTGTAAACAAAGATCAACATCATTTGTATCCCTCACTGTTTTCGTACAATTACTGTATGTGTTAAATATATTCTTTCTTTGATGCTACTGCCCTTTTCTTCTTACTTTGTTCCTGCAAGATTGAGAATGTTTTTACAAGTAACTGTTGAGGACATAAAGAGGGCAATCAAGAGGTAACAAATGTAAAGACACCATGGGTTAATGGATTATATGCAAGATACTAATTCACAGCAGTGATGGTGGGATTAGGTGGCTGCCAAGGTTTGCAAGGTGTGTCTGGAAGAGGGAAAGGTTTCAAAGGAATAAGTGAGAGGATTTATTGTTACATTGCATAAAGGTAAAAGTAAAAAGAATTACAGTGGCATAATGTTACTTAGTATGCTAGGGATATGTATGATGTATGGTAGGATTTTGACTGAGAAAATAAGATAAATGACATTAGTACTGATAGGGGAGGAATGGCTTGGTTTTATACAAGGAAAAAGGTGTGTGTGGATCAATTGTTTTTATGAAGCAATCCTCTGAGAAGTGTGAAAAAACACAAAAGGAAAAAGCTGCAGAAATCAGCTTGAAATGGATACTAAGAGCTAAAATCAGCAATGAGAGTCCAAGAGTACATTTTCAAGGTAGAATCTCAAGAAATGAGGTTCTTACCTACTTGGAACTAGAAAACTAGAGGTGCACAAGCATGTTCTTGCCAAACAGCCAACAGACCAACTTCTAATTGTTTTTAGAAATGAGGTACATAGGATTCACAGACTCATGAATGAGGAAATAACAGATATACATGATGCTTTGTAAAATAAAGAATTAAAGTAATTTTTATACATCTATAAGAAAAAGTTGATTTCATAACTTCAACTGTACAGTAGACTTCATCTTGAAGTCTGAAAATGGAAGACATTTATCTAAGCACTAGCATAGTTTATCAGTCCGATTATGAATACAGTACAGTAATGATATATTTGTTTGCTATCCTTCTTGTGATATGTATCATTATATTAAAACACACTTAAAGGTAACATAGCAATAATGCAGCATCCTTTTACAATAAACACTGATGAGACACATTAAAATGATTCAATACATGTGAAGGACTTATCAAAGTGGCTAGTACTATAGCTTTTTGATAAGTTCCTATCTGTTGGATCTAGTTTGGTTACTACCTTGATTATCGTAGATGTTTCCCTCAAATGACCTCTTTATGGAAAAACATGAAATTTTATGCAGTTTGGCCTGATGCTGGGACTAGGAAGGTCTTCCAGTTCCAAAATTGCAACATAAAGAGTTGAGTTAATTATTAAAAAATATAATTAACATATTAAAAACTCATAGACAAGCACATACTAATGCATAAGAACTATACATACATACCATTTATACATTTGAAAATTCTAAAAATTAAAAATAAATGGTTTAACTTGGTGAAACAAAAAATTTCTTTCAAAAAGGCTGTAAGGGGCTCCAAGGTAAAACACCTTCACCCCGTGACCTCCTAGTTAATTCTTTTCTACTGGGCAAGCTAGGGTGTTCTAGCCTCCTTTGGTATCCAAAGTGTCTGAATGATAGTATTAGTATGTTTGCTTTCACCTGTACCGCTTGTGTATCCTTCCCCTAGAATGTCACCAAGGCCTTGACACCATATTCTGTGTGGTCTATTACAACTACTATCATAAATAAATAGTCTACTAAGAACTGTCTAGTTAACACAATTCTCAAAGGGGGTCTGTAGTGTCAAGCCAGTGCATTGTATATGGTAGGAATTGTTTTCTTTTCCCTACTAGTAAATTGGCATTTAGTGTATCCTAATATTTTCTGGCTTTATTTCTGCCTTCTGTACATTGCTTAAAAGGTTTTATGTCATGGATGCTATTGACTCTAAGATCTTGCTCATGATAACAACTTATCCCCTTGCCACATAAGCCACAATCAGTGCTCTTAATTTTATATCCTACATGCAAGACTGCATTTTTTTTTAGTTTGAATGGTATCAGCTTAGAACACTGACTATTCACCCATTTTCTCTGGGTCCTCTTGCAACTGTGTTATTGCTGTATCAATATCACCAATGATACTCATTTTTGTGCCATCACCACTCTTTCTTTGCTGGTTAGCTGTAAGTCAAAGTCATTTATGTTACAGTATAGTGAAAAGGATCAAACACTGAAACCTATGGCATCCTGCTTGTGACTTTTTGCTAATGAGTAAATACTGTATCCCTTTCAAGACTTATTGTTTTCTATTACTTAGCCAGTCTTCTACTACATCTGTGATATCTAGATCTTCTTAATTTTGCTATTAATCTTCTATGTGGCACACTGTTAAATGCCTTCTGGAAATCCAGATAGTATATCTACTGCTCCACTTTATTAAATTTACTACATACATTACAGAAATCAAACAGCTGGTTATTCATGATCTTCCACTGAGAGAGAGAGAGAGAGAGAGAGAGAGAGAGAGAGAGAGAGAGAGAGAGAGAGAGAGAGAGAGAGAGATTCTCTTTCAGAAAGAATAAATTATGAAAATGCTAATTAACAGTTTTCCTTGTTTGTCATGGTTTTTTCTCCCCACTAATATCCAGTCTTTTCACACCTTATAAAAACCATAAATCACAGAAAATACTTTATTATATTACAGTATACATTTACAAATCACTTAACCTGATTACAACCCAAAACAATAAATTATAATTACATAACATATACCACCTGACAAATATATAACTCATAAATAAATAATATTCTGTATAATTCAACACTGGACAAATTTATGACATCCAGGTCTTTTAAAACTTAAAACTAATATACACTTGGTATAACAGCGCATGATTGTTAGACCAGTTTACACCACAGAGCTACATATACAAACACTTCTATACCACTTTTGCTATTATTTATCATTTTCATGAATAAATGATAAGTTTTTATCATTTTCATGAATAAATGATAAGTTAAACTACTTCTTTAGGGTTTCTACACATTACATGAGTTAAGAGGCATGAAAAGCTGTGCAGCTATGCATTGTAGTCTCACGGTTTATCCACAATCTTACTCAGATTCCTTGTTTGCAAAATATTCCTCCTGTACATTTTAAAATACTAGTCAAATTAAATACCATAATTCTTTAATTAGCATGTAAAACAGATGAACATTCTGAACTGCACTTACATGGTGTTTAACAATCATGCACAGCTACTTAGTTCTACAGTTGGCCACAAGATTTAATCCAGCATTATATTGTAGTAAAGGATTTTTCCTAATAACAGCATTCAAAATCACAGTCTTTCAAGATCAACTGCTTACTCTTGCCAACTGCAATACAATTATGCTTTCAGCAATTATGAAATACCTATTTGGTACATCAATCTGAGATCTGTCACATTCTCAATCATTTATACACAAAAATATTTGCATGAAGTTGACAGATGCCTAACATCTGAAATGAGACAAAGATAAGAAAGGCAAAAGACAAAAAATAAATGGAAATCACAAAAAGTTCACTGGATATCACTTATCATTCAGGAAGGCAGTTTCATAGTAGCTACAGTAAAGTTTTATTCACACTACTAGATGTGTGAATGCAAGTGCTATATGAAAATTCATATCAAATTTAATATTTTGTATTTGTTTATAGTGTCATTCTAAATTAGAACTATCATTCTATTTTAAAAAGGTGTATCACATAGAGTGCTCCTACTTGAGATCCAAGTTCAAGGCCAAGATTAAATCCTTCAGATAGAAAGAGGTACAAATCATCATGTACTTTGTTACAAATGTTATCCTCCCTCACACACATTTCTTTCAAGCTCAGTAAACATACATATTCCTTCATTACAGAAAAGATGGTTTTCATGATAAAGCACTTTCTGCATAAAAATACACTAAACTAGCATAAGCCCTCATTATTTTGCAATTATGCAGATATATGCAATAAAATGGATTATGGCAGAATTTTACATAACCATTAAGAGGTCCAAACTCACACATGCAGTCACAGATTGCCTGTTTCTATACTATTATCCTCATGACAAAGTGAAGAAGTCAGAACCTCTTCATCTCTTGAGACTAATTCCCATCAAGCACATAGAATGTTTTCTATCAGAATACCATTTGTCAATCATCTACAATGTAACAAAATGAGTATACCATACAAATCACAGAACTGGGAGATTGTGCTTGAAGCATTAACTAATGTAAAAAATCTTATGAACTGGTCAGTATCTGAATTTATCATCTTTTGAATGGAAGATGAATGATACACAGATGAAGAGTATTACCGGAAAAGCAATTTTACTCCTCCTGGTCATGCAGTTTTTAACCAAATTTCAGTTCATTGCCCCCCAAAATGTTAAGGTCTTACATACTTAAATATGGCCAACAAAGGCATAATCAATCTACCTTAGGCACAGTATTAGAAATATATGCCAAATAAATATAAATTAGTAATGCACCAATTTGCAACAACAGATATGATGCCTTATTATATGACTTTAAGAATAAAATACAAGTAACTGATATAAAATAGTTGCATAATAAAAGAAATGAGGGTTAATATATGTAATGCACTCATATTAAATATAACAATATTCTATAACCTTTGGTACTGTATAGAGCAACAGAAACAGTATTAGAAATAAACTATATGTAAGAATAATAAACTATATGTAAGAATACTGAATACAAAAAATGTCCTAAAAAAAGTCCATATTTAACATAAACATGAAATGAGCAAATACAACAAAATCTGGAACTCGCAAGTATCTTCAAAGCTGAAAATAATTTTTTCCTAAGATCACACTGTCTTAGTGTATATATACAGTAAATATATGCCTGCAAGACATGCAAGTACTGTATAAAATAAGTGGTTTGTCTGTTGTATGGACACAAAAATCAAAATAACTGCAAAATCCTCTTTGAATTATAATAAAGCTCAAACATTTTCAAAACCTCACTTGTCAACATAAAATGCTATTGCACAAAAATTGCACTAAGATGAGGACTGAGGTCGACGAGTCTGAATGATTCGAGGTCTGGGCCCGTTTCCTTGTTCTTCTGCTTCCTCACAAATATGAACGATTATCCCTGGCTTGTCCTCCATAGGTGGATGAAGTTCATGACTTTCCCCTGTGAAATGATAAACGGCAAGTTCTTGTATTAAGAGTAAGGTACAACCCTACGGGGAAAAGTCAGAATTCTTTAACAAAACTGGTAGCTGAAGGTAACTAAAATCTTTCCTCTACACAGCATGCAACTGCTGACATTCACTGGAAATACTGTACTCTCAAAGATAATACAACTTGTTTTGAGATTGATTAAAAACATACAAATTCTAGTAGAGTAGTGCTATACTGTACATATAAGAGTAGGGGATGACAGAAAATGTTCTAAAATTTTGAGATTTAAGAATACTATTTTGGATATGACAATTCCTACAATATGTGAGGTTTTATTTAATTATTATACTATGCTCTTAGAACCCATATCAGGTAATTAAATTCCATTAATTATTCTTAGTATATGAGATCCAATAATTCCAACAGACTTTAATCTTGAATGTACTGTATTTGATTACACTAAGTGTACTTTTAACCTCTGTTAGCTGTGCACTAGAACCCATATCAGTTAATTAAATTCCATTAGTGTAATTATTCTTAGTATGAGATCCAATAATTCCAACAGACTTTAATCTTGAATGTGTTTGATTACACTGTGTACTTTTCACCTTTGTTAGCTGTACATTATGTAATCATTCCATTCATACCAAACTCCTTTCATAAATTATTCTGGTTCATATGAACTGTATCTATGGTAAACTGGTTCCAAGTCCAACACACAAGTGCAAAATCATAAATGACACCATAAATGATAACAAACATTTATATGTAGTTAAAATTTTATATATATATATATATATATATATATATATATATATATATATATATATATATATATATATATATATATATATATATATATATATATATATATATATATATATATATATATATATATATATAGCATTTGGGTCGTTTCGGAAGTAAAAGCACGTTTACTTGCAAAATGGGCGCTGTGTTTAGTACCAGCCCCCTTGGGGATGTATGTAAAACATGAAATAATAATGGTAAATACCATAAACATAACGTCTTATATTGTTTTGGATGTTTGCGGCCTAAAGTGACTTACGTATAAAACGACCAGGACCGTATGTATACTGTATATGTATATATATATATATATATATATATATATATATATATATATATATATATATATATATATATATATATATATATATATATATATATATATATATATATATATATATATATATATATATATATATATATATATATATATATACAGGCAGTCCCCGGTTTATGACGGGTCCGGCTTCGACGTTCGAGGTTACGACGCTTTTCAGATATATCCATCAGAAATTATTTCCCGGTTTACGACGCATGTTCCAGGGTTACGACGCATCATACGCCGATCCGACGGAAGAAATATGGCTCCAAAATGGCAGAATAATAAAAATTTGGAGTTTTTTTTTTTTAATGAAAAACTCTATAAAAATGCAGTTTACATCGTTTTCAATACACCCAGAGCATTAAAAGTCAGGTTTTCTTAGGATTTTTGACGATTTTCAAAGATTTTTCAGTTTACGATAATTTTCGGCTTACGACGCGGCGTAAGAACGGAACCCCAGTCGTAAACCGGGGACTGCCTGTATATATATATATATATATATATATATATATTACATATACAATGGAAGTGGAAAGTTCGTACAGGGTGATGAGACATGCATGAACTTATCGCTACTTCTTAAAGATCTCCTCCCATTGTTTTCAAAGGGAAAAAATTTATTTTGACTGCTTGGCACTTTAACTGGTACTTCCGACGTACTTGAGCATGATTTTCTGACATTCAGTGCTATTTTTCTTGAGTCCCATGGCTCCAGGCAAACAACAGTTGTTGTCATCATAACCCTTTACAAAGAGGGGCTAAGATCTGGGCTCATAGCCGAAGCTTAAATTAAAGCAAAGAGTAGTTCAGAGGTGGTTGGCGAGATATTGTAAAAATGGGGAGTCAAATATTCCAACAGCTCTTCTAGGTTTGGGCATCCCAGGAAATTTCTGAAAGAGTTTCTGGCAAAATAGAGCATGTAATGGAAAAAGAGCCCTCCCTTATAGCTCGCAAAGTGAAAGAAGAGTATCCAGACGATCTCCAGCATGTCTCTGTGAGGTGCACAAGTGATCATCAGGCAAAATATCGCAGCTTTCGTGCCAAGGTTAAGCCAATACTGAGTGTTCGAAACATTATAGATAGGAAGGCATTTTCACAGAAATACAAATAAAAAAATCAATGTTTTCCTTTGAAAACAATGACAGGGGATCTTTAAGAAATAGCAATAAGTTTGTGCATGTCTCGTCACCCTGTACAAACTTTCCGCTTCTATTGTATATATTATATATATCATATATGTGTCATATTTCATTTATGCCACATTTAAATAAACTACGTTTCTTAGTAAATCTAAGATAATTCCCAATGTATATCTCTATCGCACATGAAAGGAAGGCTATTGTGAAATCTCCGTTTGGTCAAACCAGGACAGCGTCATCAATAAGTACCTGTGTAGTGCTTTAAGACAGTGCGTCATCATACATTAGCATGCGTTTGCATAAACTCAGCGTTCTCCTTTTGCTCAGAGCTTGAGGCAAAGTCACGTAGCCGTGGGAAGTCCTTGGGAATGAGGTCATATGTTTGTTCGTGTGTGTGCATCTTAGTCTTGCTATGTAAAAGTGTGACAGCTTAGATATTAGATCGACATGGGAGATCATCCTGTGCAGACCAATTGTATTCTTTTGTATATAGCATTTATACGAAATACAAGAAAAACCACTATGGAGTTTGTCTGAAATCCTGCAGAACATTGGTCTGATCTTCCAAAAACAGTCTTATTCTACAGCCATGGAGAAACTGAAGATGTCATAACCAAACTCTGACTGAGTTCCAAACACAGTCCTTATAACCAAACACCAGGGGGAATTTCTGATGAAATACCTTCCTACAACATATGTATATTATATTATATAACATATATATATATATATATATATATATATATATATATATATATATATATATATATATATATATATATATATATATATATATGTATATATATATATATATATATATATATATTTATATATATATATATATATATATATATATATATATATATATATATATATATATATATATATATAAATGTCTTTTCCTGTAATACTACAGTGTAATATGAATATAAGAAGGCCCATAAAACACTATTTAAACGTTGAAACCATATATTTTGGGCACTTGCTTCTGTGCCCCTGTTCACTGGTAGAATATAGACAGAGAAATGTTACATGGTTATACAGTATATACAAAACATAAAGGTGTGGCCTTAAGGCTCCGATGGTATGATGGCGACCGTTTCCTAAGAAGGAGGAGAAAGACCAATTCCCTAGTGGTTTTTGGCCTCATTAGCTCCCGTTTGGCGATGGATCTGGAGGTCACGTTTCTTGGGTCATCTTCTTCAGGAGGGGTCTGAGGATTAAGGCGTCGATGTCGTCCAATTTCCAATGTCCTCCTGACAGGTTCATATTGTTGGTTTGATTGATGATAGCAGATTCCAGCATCTTTCTTTTGTACGGACAGCTACTTTTGAAAACCAACTCCGCCCCACTCCAGTTTATGACATGTCCTGTATTTCTGATATGTAGGAAAATCCCCGAACTCTCCGAAGCGTAATGTATTGATCTTTTGTGCTCTGTTATTCTTTGCGAGAGCGATCTACCTGTCTCGCCTATGTAAATGTCATTACAATTGCTACACGGTATCTTGTAAACTCTGGCTTCTTCCCCTTTGTTATTTAAGCATACGTTAATGAGCGAACTCCCGATGGATTTGGGATAATGGAAAATGAAGGGATTGTTAGACCCGAGTTGTTCGGTGACATTTTGGATGTTTTCGTCATATGGAAGCTTTATTTTGTTGTTGAAATCTATTTGTCTGTTGTGAGTGGGACTTCTATAGTATATTTTATTCGCATTATGAACCTGTCACGAGGACACTGGAAATCGGACGACATCGACGCCTTAATCCTCAGACCCCTCCTGAAGAAGATGACCCAAGAAACGCGACCTCCAGATCCATCGCCCAACGGGAGCTAATGAGGCCAAAAACTACTAGGGAATTGGTCTTTCTCCTCCTTCTTAGGAAACGGTCACCATCATACCATCGGAGCCTCAAGGCCACACCTTTATGTTTTGTATATATACCCTTGTAACATTTCTCTGTCCATATTCTACCAGTGAACAGGGGCACAGAAGCAAGTGCCCGAAATATATGGTTTCAACATTTAAATAGTGTTTTACGGGCCTTATATTCTTATATATCTTATATATATTCATATATATATATATATATATATATATATATATATATATATATATATATATATATATATATATATATATATATATATATATATATATATATATATATACAGTATATATATATATATATAATTTTATATATGTATATATTGTCACGATGCATACCAAGTACCTGGTTATTACACAACTAATCACAGATTTCAAAAATATACCTCACTTCAGCCAGATACTTGAACTCTCATAACAAAAGAACTATGAGTACTCTAAAGGTAACAGTGATCCATTAAAAAGCTCATTAATCATGTGAAAAATCAAACTAAGTTTATCAAGATTAGTGTGAGGTATCCACTATTAAACAAGAAATATACTAGAATAAAAGGGTATCACTCCATCAAACAACTTTAACTGTTTCCCTGGTCTTAATTCACTACAGCAAAACTAAAGGAACAAAACAGGTTTATCATTTTGCCTTATGCACAAACTATTAATCCTATTCACTGGTGGTCAATAAATGAAACACTGTTTTTTAACAAAAATTTAAATACAAAAATTCATTGTTATTTTCAAAATTTATAATCAGAATTCACAAACTGAAAAATTTACTATTACTTGAAAACAACACAAAATTTAATTAATTGTTGAATTAAATTATTAAACAAAATTAAATCACAAAACTTTAATTTATCAAGAAATTAAATCAATCAAGTAAAATTTAAACTATCAATAATTATTCGAGATTTGAAAAGAAAATCTTAATATATGAAAATTAAACCAAGTATACAGTATTAAATTATCAAGAAATATTTAAAATGCTAAGTAAATAACTGTTAAATCACTAATAAAAATCAAGAGATTGCAAACACAAGAACACAAAAAATGACACAAAAGATTTATCAATAATAATTTCACTAAGGCAAAAATTCTCTCAAATATACCTTATTATACCAAGGTAATAATAAGTAAAGTTCATTTTACCTTACACAACATTGTGAAAACTTTTACAAAATCCCTTTGCAGCTGCTGCTTTAATTTCACAAAACACGCTTTTTATATGGCACCTTCCAAATGTATACATTTTCCCTATACTCAGATCTCAAAAGCTATATTTAATACCAGTGACCACAAATATATTACGTTAAAAATGAGATACAGAGAGCGAGAGACACTTTTTAAGAACGAGAGAGAGGGAACCACAGCTAACAGTCTCCCAAATAAGAATGAAAAAATCTTTGGATTCCAGTATGAAATTCAACATATGACGTCATTAAGGCATCTTGGTTGCGAGATACAATTCGGAAACTTCTAGAATAAGGAAGATGACGTAACTTCCGTCAAAATGTTTTGAACGCAATTGGGACAAATACATGACGCAATCGATCATGAGATCTTACTCTCAAAATTGCATATGTGACTAGAGCCATGTAATCTCAAAAAACATGTTCAAACAGTCGGCAATTGGGTAATTATGATTGGCACGTTTTGAAAACAAAACGAAAACCCCAGTTGGTTTTCACAAATGAGCAGCGATTGTATTCCAAACCTGTCAACACGTTATCTTTTGCGATAGCAGCTCAAGTGAAACAAACCTTTGCTAGGGCGCAAGTGTTCCTTATACTAAGCTTTATCAGGAAAGAAATTATTAATTCTAAATTAAATTGTTAATTTACTTAAATCACTAGCTTTGGAGATCTGATACTAAACTACATACAGTATTTCAACAATCATTATCATTACACATGCTACATGATAAATGAAACAGTAAATATTACATATTACAAGGCCACATCATGAAATTCCTTCCCCCAGAAGATTAGTTATCCCGGGTTTGAATCCAATGATTCACAACAGGATAAATAACCTGCAATGACATTATCTTTTCCTGAAATATGATTAACTTTTACATTATGGTTGTAGGCATAAAGACCACCTGGTCAGTCTCTGATTGCTTTGAGATAGGGTTGTGGTCAGACAACACTAAAATTTCTTCATTCCTAGGTGATTAATGCTAACGTTTCTTTTTCAATTGTTGAGTAAGTTTTCTGATGCTTTTTCAACTTTGAAGACATGAAACTTACTGGATGGAAGATTCTGTTGTCATCTTCTTGAAGTAGAACAGCTCCAATTCCACAGTCGGATGCCTCAACTTGTATCACAAACTTTTTATGGAAGTTTGGAGCTTGAAGCACTGGTCTTGAAGTTAAAATGGCTTTAACCTTCTCAAATGATTCTTGACATTCTGGAGTCCAAACAAACTTTGCCTTCGTACTGGTTAAGTCAATTAAGGGAGCTACTACAGCTGAGAAATTTGGACAGAATCGGCGATAAAATCCAGCCATGCCCAAAAATCTTTGTAGCTGTTTTCTCGTAGTGGGGGGGGGGTAGCCTCATGGATACCTTCTACATCAGCGTCAACAGGAACAAGAAGGCCTTTTCCAACTTTAAATCCTAGATACTGAACAGTTGCCTTTCCAAACTCACTTTTTCGTAAGTTGATTTTTAATCCTGCTTCCCGTAATTTCTTGAACACTTTCCTTAAAATCTTCAGAAGTTCTTCCCATGTGTTAGAATAAATCACAACGTCATCAAGATATACACCCACTCCTTCTATTGATCCTAGCAGTTGATCCATTACTCGTTGAAATGTTGCAGGCGCATTCATCAGACCAAATGGCAAAACAGTGTATTGTTACAGTTCAAAAGGAGTAATGAAAGCTGACAGCAACTTAGCATCTTCATCCAAGGGAATTTGATAATATCCTTTCAACAAATCTATCTTGGAAACCAATTTGGCTTGCCAAATATTATCAAGTAATTGATCAATAAAAGGTAAGGGATAATTGTCAGCCACACTGATGGAATTCAGTTTCCTATAATCAGTACACACCCAAAATGAGCCACCTGGTTTCTTCACTAACGCACAAGGGGAACTATAATGACTTGAACTGGGTTCTGATAATCCATGCTGCAACAAATATTCAACTTCTTTCTTCAGAATATCTCTGTGAAAAGGTGATAAGCAATATGCTCTCTGTTTAAAAGGTTTTCCATCTTCTCTCATCTTTATCTCATGCTTTGTCAGATCGGTACGCCTAGGTACATCTGCAAAATTTTCAGGGAAACTTCAAATCACCACACTTAATACACTACTTTGCTCAACACTCAGGTGTTTTAGTTTATCCTCCAAATTTTCCAATATTGAAGAATTGTTCATCTTACTTTTAGCTCCCAATTCGTAGCCATCATCGTCCTCTGTAGATGAAGTTGTCTGTGTTATTGACACTGTTTCAGTTTTACTCTCTGAGAAATAAGTTTCAAAAGAGTCATGTGTATCTTCCTCTGTCGTTTCCTTCTTCCTGGTGTTTCAATCACACAAGTTTGATCACTTAACTTCTCTGTTATCCTATAAGGACCTTCTCAACAGTCTTCCTGATTCCCATATGTCCAGGCTCATCCGCTACTGCTACTACTTGCTTCCTCAACGGATATGGAATAAAAATTTGATGATATTCCCCCCATTCAGCATTTCCTGATATATCTGCAGGTTGATGCTTCCTCATAAGTAATCCTTCCTTTATATAACAACAGGTAGGAGTTTGTTGCATCTCTTCTTGATCAACAACTCTGATCAGCTAACGTTGTATCCTTCTTCTGCAGTTCCATTAGCTTCTCTCTAGTCACCTGAACTTCAAGGGCTGAATTCGCAATATCTGCTAACTCTGCTACTGTAGTTTCACTAGGATCCTCTTCTTCTTGGATACTTTCTTCATTATTAACACTAGGGAAATCTTCACTGTCCTGGAACAGCTCTTCTGGTACAAGCAACTCCTCAGTTTCTTCACTTCCATACGTAGTTCTCTTCATACTCCTGGTAGTTACACAACTTGGAAACAGGTGGGGGTTTTTCTTCTCTGTCTCTACCGTAGGAGTAATCCTCAATGGTTTGTCTGTCACTATAGGACAAGGAACGAAGGGTATACCACCAACTTCATTACCCAGTAAAACATGCACACCTTCAACAGCTAGTGAGTCCTTTACAGCAAAATCAATACTTCCTGTCACCAATTCACAGGACAAATGCAAGCGGCATATGAGAGTTACTTCCTCTCCTCCTATACCCTTCAAAATAACTGAATCTCCGGTGAGATTCTTCTCCAACTGTGGGTGAGCACCACGAACTACCACACTATGGTTACTTCCTGTATCACGTAATATCTTGACTGGTACCTGCACATTCAAGGAGGGAGTTCTCAGCATACCTTCATAAATATAAGGCTTAAAAGCCTCCACACTGTTCAGCCACGTGCTGCTTGAAGTTACATTTCCACTGGTTGCTGAACACTCTTCTTGTCTAGTCTCACTGTTTCCCACACTATTCCTCGTAGTTGGTTTTACCTGGTTACCCTTTACCACTTGTCCAACTGGCCTGGTCTGCTGTTGCATCTTATAACAATCTTGACTACAGTGTCCTACTCTTCCACACTTGCAGTAAACAACATTAGTCTTCTGCATCTGTCTTGAGAAACTGGAAGGTGAGGGTTTACCATTCAATTGCTGAGGGGTATATCCTGGCTCTGTACTGGCAAAGCTACTAGAAGGGTTTCTCACATCAATGTTCTTAAAATTCAACTGAGACCTATAACCTTTGAGTTGTTGGTTCTGGTACTTGACATTATAACTCTTTCTGCTACTGATGATATTATAATCCTCACTCAGGATAGCAGCTTTGTCAAGCTTCTTCACCTCTCTCTCTCTCTCTTAAATAAGCTCTTATGTATTCAGGAATTCCTCTCAGATATTGTTCTAAGACTACTAACTCCTCAAATTCGTCCACAGACTTAACTTTAGTGGCCTCCAACCATTGTCTGAAACATCTTACTTTATAGGCAAAATCCAGGAAAGTCATCTTGTCATCCTTCTTCAAAGATCTGAATCCTTCACTGTAATATTCAGGGGTCATCTGGTGAACTTGTAACACATTGTTTCAGTACACTGTACTCTTTACACTCATCATCTGATAAGGATGAATAGGCAGCCATCCCATACCTGTAGCCACTTTTTCAAAGTGCTCAAAAAACTCATCTGGAGCTTCTTCTGTAACCTTTGGAATTAACTTCTGCACTCTTTCTACATCAAACACAGGGTCTGCATTACCTTGGGTATAGTTATATGGGTTTACAGGTACTGTGGATCAAGCTCTGATGAACTCCAACTCCCTTTCATGTTTTTCTCTATCAGCCTGCATCTACAGCCTAAGTAACTTTTCTTCTGATTCTAGCACCTTCAGTCTACACAAATTTTCTTGTTTCTAAACGTCTAAGCTCTGCCTCTGCATCACCGTTCTCATTCTCTTGCCCTTGCTCATATGTACTGTAAATTCCCTCAGCTGCATTCAACAATTCATATGCTTCATTTAACTCTCTATCTACTTTACCAGAGTCTATCAATGCTTGAATTGCAATACATTTGATTTGTGCCTCAATCATATTACTGGTTACATTGCCCCCACATGTCACTGCTAAGACAGTCCACTGTGCCTTAGTCAGGTGAAATTCAGATAACTTTCTGATGGATGGAGCGTGGGTGGGAGAGTCGATTTCAGCATTCTGTAATTGCATCAGTGAAGACTGCGAGTCCCTCACCCCTGAAAGAGACCAGACGGTAAAGGGAAAAGAAGACTTCGCCGATGCATGCTGAAGCAAATTCTTCCCACCTCCACAGTGGCATTCCTTATTGGCCATGAGAGGCCCTTACAAGCCTTGCTGCTGAAGGTTCAACTTCTGTTAGACCATAAACAATGCCAACAAGCAAGGGAGAGGGGGCAGACCACACCCACCATCCAGGGGGCAGGGTCATGCACCTAGGGACCTCAAAGAGGCAAGGGGAAACCAGCCGGGAAAAGGACGGTTGGCCGTTGCTGGCGGTGTGGAAGGGAGGGCCACATGAGGGCCCAGTGCCTCTCTCACTGAGCCGCGGCATTGTTTTCGATGCAATGCAACAGACCACCTCGTGAACGCTTGTTCAAAAAAACGACGATGGCCAGCAGAACAATGCTCCCCCTACACAAAGGGGAGGAAGGGGAAGGCAGTGTGGAGGGGGAGTTGGGAGGACCCCCGACTACAACCACAATCATAAGGTCCAAACAATGACCATGGCCCTGATAGAACAAGAAGATAGAGGATAGAACAAGAAGTAGTGGACAGTCCACCAACTGTCGCTGCCCCTACCCAAACGTTGACAGTGCAGGGAGGGAAGGTAATGCAAGAGCCTACCACCCGCCCCCAATCCGCGAAGGAAGTCGCAGTGCCCATCGTGGAAATATGGGTGGGAGAGCGACAGCAAAGGGCGTTGGTCGACACTGGCGCAAGTATGTCTTTGTTAGAAGAACACCTTGTGACAGGGTTGGTGCAGCCTTTGAAAGGTTGTTTAGTTTTAAGTACAGCAGGAGGAGTCATTTACACCTCCTCCTGAGGTCACTTTCAATCAAATCCTCTAAGGAGAGATTTTAACAACACCCACAACTGTCCTTCCCAATCAAGACCAATACAAGAAGACACAGCACTTCCCCATAGCTTCTCTGGTCCCAACCAGACTCTGACCACGGACTACTTAACCAGATTCTGTCCATGGCTACTTAACCATACCCCGACCGCAGGCTACTTAACCAAACATAAACTGAACTTCGACTAGCAAGAGTGGTTTTCGAGATAGTAAACTGTAACCGTAATTGTACTTGTGTATGTAATTAACTTTCATCATTAAAGTAAGAAGCTACCCATTTCGTCTTCATTACGCCTTTCTAAGAGATATAATTACATTTCATATATATCCCTTCTAAATAATAAACTCGTAAGCTGCTGACTACGGGAGGAGACGCTGTGGACGAATACTTCGCTGACTTAGAAGAAAGAAGCAGGTAAGAAGGGAACAATAATATGTCACACAAGTTATGAAAATAAACTTGTGCATGACATAAATTTGGTGGCAGTGATGTAGGATCCAAAAGGCGAGACAAAACAGCCAGACATTAACAGAAATATCAGCGCAATTGCGTAAGTTACAGTGAAACGAAAATCTACAAAATGAACTTAGATTTTACGATGGCAAGCAAAACCTATATGAAGAAATTAAATCCTGCAATAAAGCGTCAAACAGAAGTGAACATAAAACTGTAATAGTAAACAACAGAGAAGCAAAACACATAGAACAATTAACCACAACACAGTGAGCCAGCACATCGTCGAGCAACAACAGGCAGCAAGTGTGTTTAACAAACTATCACCACGAGTGTAACAGAAACAATGCAGTGTGTGTTTCAATGAAGCTCCGAAGGCGACAACAACAAAAGAACAACTTATTGACTATGAAAGAATTCCATAACAACAACCTGTAAGTTATCAAGAAAGTGAGATTTACTGTTCTCTCTCTTTAAATGTGTAAAGAAGAAGAATTTTTTAATTTATAATAGAGTAGATTATTTAACCTCTCTTTATCAAATTGAAAATTAAGGAAACTCTCTCTCTCTCTCTAGTGAATTAAAATTTTTTTTTTGTAAGCGTAATTACAATTATTACTCTCTCTATGATAATTATTTGTTTAGTAAATAATCTAGAAAGGGAATTATTTTTTCTCACTCGGATGGTGATAAATATTTTGAGTAATTATATGCAAATTTGTGTGCTCATTGTGATGGATATCTTTTTTGATGATATGATGCCCAATTTCACATAAGATATTTTTTTGGTGTGTATTTGAATGATTACTTTTGAAGGATTTATTTTACTTGTGCACTTGAAATCAATTTAAGAATTTAATTTTTTGACTATTAGGTTTTGATAGTTTCTTTTATTTTACGGTACTGTGTGCATAGTGTAACATTTTTATACATATATCATGTGGTGTGTTCAATTTGAATAATTTTATTGTAAAATGCAAAGAGTCTTCGATGAATTACTGAACACAGTTAGGCATTCACCGTACAATTTCAGACCATCGACACTCAGACGTAGCCGAATTCCAAGACTAGTTTCCCACTCAACTTTAGTGCAAAGAAATACTAACAATAATAACACAAGTTTATTTTCATAACTTGTGTGATAAGAGAGAGAGAGAGAGAGAGAGAGAGAGAGAGAGAGAGAGAGAGAGAGAGAGAGAGAGAGAGAGAGAGAGAGAGAGAGAGAGAGAGAGAGAGAGATTGTTATTTTTATTCATTTATTTCTTAATCTCATTAAACTTAATATTAATATTTGAAAATTAGTACTGTAAATCATTATTTCATCATAAAATGTACCCTCTAAAAGTGGTTATACCATCATCCTGAAACACTTACATATGACTTTAATATAATTTCAATAGTACTTTAATATAATTTTAATATTTCAATAGTATCAATTCTGTGGTCTGGTAAAACTAAGATATACTTACTTTTGAGCATCTATCTTTGGTTTAATAAAGTCTGGGTCCATCCTGAATGGAGGGGAGAAAACCAGTTTCTCTCTCTCTCTTCGAGTTATGTATGGTTTAATCTTACGGTATTATTGTTGTTGTTGTTGTTGTTATTATTATTATCAATCTTAATAATATTTAGAAATTTGTAAATCATTTTTTATCATAAAAAATGTATTTAGTCATGAAAATAATATCAAAATACACTAATTAGTGAATATTTCTAGACAAAAAAGTCCGTGAATTGCAGAATTTTTTGCGAATAATTAATAGATTTGTTCCACAGAAAATCCCACGAATCGTGAGAATGCGAATATGGGGGTTTACTGTACTGAAGTAAATGTAATGCTTCTGTATCCTTAAATAACTATACCAGTTCACAGACATCACTATCACTCTCTCCAAAACAGATGATACGTGACCTGCTGAACTAACAAATAACTCATCTGGAGAATGTGTCGAATTCGAAACGAAGACAGTTGAGAGAGATGGCGAAGGTCACAGACCTTGGTCCCGAGACACGTTATGGTTCCCTGTCTGTGGAGAAGACCAACAGACCCAAGGCAGTCCAGAGGGCGGGCTACAGATAGACACCAAGGCTCCAAAACCTTCTCTTTTGCAGTGAGGGGAGAGGGGCGGTCTTGCCCTAATATACAGCTAAATTTCTAACCATAACAAAAGAATATTTCTCAATTACCTATTACTGTACTTTTATCCTGAACCACATAGGGAGCAAAAGAAGGCAGAGCAGGAGTGAAAGGAATTATAGGCTTATGGTGAGCCCTACTGAACTGTTTACAAAATCTATGGGCCTCTAGCATCTTCCAATACTTCAAGAAATTTTTATCCTCTTATCAGATCTCTCATTATCTTCACATCAAGAAAACCACACTCGTGCCTCAACAGCCAGGCTAACACACACACAAAGCCATCACGCACAACCGAAACATTAATTTTCCACAAACTCTTTCCTATATACAGCCTAATGCTTTCATCTCTTCTTCTTGTAGATGACATAATGCAAACACAGAAAACAAGCACAATACTGTACAGGAGAAAATCAGTAAGAAATAGACAACATTATTATTAACGCTGAAAGTTAAGTATACCTTAGTTTTACCAGACCACTGAGCTGATTAACAGCTCTCCTAGGGCTGGCCCGAAGGATTAGACTTATTTTACGTGGCTAAGAACCAATTGGTTACTTAGCAACGGGACCTACAGCTTATTGTGGAAACTGAACCACAATTATTAACGCTGATTCACACTGTCTGCACAAGGATATGGCATGCAGAATTCTAAGAATATTGTCAAGACGTAAATATTCCAACACCACCTGGTGGGAAACAGTGATTATAGAGACAGTCTTAGCAGGTTAGCCAAACGTTACTATGTTTTATTTTAAATGCTGATCGCACCTAATGGTACGAAGATATGAGCAACTTTAACAGTAGGTAAGACTCATCCCAAATAATGGGAATCCTGACAGCCCTTCACCTAAAACATAAATATGCTTAGTTGCAAATTCCAGCTCTTCACCTTGGAAGTGACAGTGATGAACTTTCTTGTGTAAGTCGATAGAATTACCTGTACCATTAATTTTGCCTGCGTTTCATCAAAATTTCACTAGATTTTCATTTAATATTTCTTTCTAACTTCATTAAACAACTTGTACTGATTTATAGGGTATTTTAAAGGCAGGATGAGGTGGTTAACTGCTGAGTTAAGTATATTCTAACCTAACCAGTCTATAATCTGGGAAAATCACTAATCTGGCACCCTACACGTCCCAATAATGCCAGATCAGTGATGGTTGACCTGTACTTAATCGGTAGATAAAACGGAAAATCTTATGGTTAAACTTGCCCAATGACATGGGCAGTGTCTAAGTAGCATACTGACATTTTTTCTCTTTCTTTTTATTTTAACTGTATATTTGTTGTGAGTAAAGTTTCATTACAAAGGTGAATCCCATGTGCAAATCTAAGTCTCATTTGTAGTAACTCTACAAAATAAGAGTGAAGCAACGCTTAGATTTCCACTTATTCGTAAATCCTCTACAGAATGAGAGTGAAGTACCTCCATCTTTAAGACAACTGTTAAAGTAATTAACTACTGCAACAAGTAGGTTGGTATACATGATGAAATATGGTACCCATGTTGAAATATACTGAACCACAAAATGACAAATTTTTAATTATTTTGTATTTTTCATAGCCAACAAACCTATGGTCTTAATGTTAGGATAAATCTTCTAGTGCCAGCTGGAAACTGTGAAAAAAACGTAAAATTGTCGAACAAGGTATTGTATTGGTAGCAACGGGGTTTGGCTACTTGGGTGAAAACTGATCATTGCATATTTGGATGACTTTAGCATCAGTTCTTTCTATATAAGATAAAACATCTGATGTAGCACTCAAATTAACCAAAAAGAGGATTATGATTTTAGTTAAAGAAAAGAAATATTTTTACCTGGAGCAAGATTAGCAACAGCAGCAATCAAGTCATAATTGACAATTGGTTCAGCTTCTTCAACAGGCTCCCATCCTACTGGAGGTGAAGCAGGTGGTGATATCAAAAACTGTTTGTCTCTCTTTGGAGGTTGCAGGTGTGGCCCACCTTCTAATTTGCTTCCCAGTACAATAGGCTTATGGAATGAACAAAATTATGTCACTTTATCAGTAAAAAGAACAAATGTTCTCAATCATATAAAGATAAATTTTTCAGTTTTGAAAAAATATCTTAAATTAATGTATACAGCAACCAATAAATATGTGCCTCTGAAATGTTCTGTTTCAATTATCACATTCAATCTATTTACAATAATCAGAGTAATTACTCAAACAAAGCAAATCAGGCATTCAATCTCTTTATGCTAGAGAATTATTTTTCCCTCCCTAAATTCATATATCAAGTTCTGGAATAATAAAAAATCCTGAACACTAGGAAACGGAAAAATACAAACTAAATGAACTCAAAAAGTAATTACTGGTATTTTTTATAAAGATATTTATATTTTTGGACAAAAAATTCTCAGGAGAATTAAAAAACAGGTAATCTCTGGAGAAATGAATGACCAAAGATCTTCAACGGACATGTATAAACAAAAAAAACAATGTTTTCACAAATTAAAACCTGTTATACACAAAAATCCATCAATCATAAATAGCCTTAGTTCTGTGCAATGGCTCTCCAGTCACACCAACTTGTTAATCCTGAAAAGACCCGCTGTGTATTCCCAGGCCACCAGCCAGATACCACCAAAGGTCATTATTCCTTTATTGTATACCAACAGGATGAAGCAATTATAAGTCAGGTCCTGCAGGCAAAAATGCACAAAGGCACTGGAACCTCCATGAAGCAAAGTGGCTATGAAAACAATTTCTATATTTCTTTTAAGGTCATAAATGTCATTACAACCACTAACCTTGAGGCTGGATACTGAAGTGGCCAGAATAAAACCAGTTTTTAGACAATTCCACATTACACATACCAGTGGTTAAAAACAATTGGTTACCCATTTTCCCAAAGCTTTGGTTTTACAAAGATGAATCCTGATGGCAAATAAGAATGGAATACAATATAAAATCAGGGCCAAAGGCCAAGCACTTGGACCTATGAGGTCATTCACTGCTGAAAAGGAAATATGACAAATTTAAATTAAGTTGTACTTTTCATAGCTAACAAACTTGCAGTCTTAACATTAGGATAAATCTTCTGGCGCCAGCTGGAAACTGGTAAAAATAAAAACAAGAATTGTATACGCAAGGAATCGATGGCATCTGGCATCCGTCATGGAGATGAGATGGGAAGCGGCCAGCAACCTGATCTCAACCCCGTTACGTCTTAGTTTTCTTCCAGCCCATTGCTAACTGAATGAGGTGTGGCTAGAGGTGGGCAGTAAATGTTAAGACTGCAGGTTTGTTAGCTATGAAAAATACAAATTAATTTAAATTTGTCATTTGTTCATATATAGAACAAACCAGGGTCTTAACATTAGGATAGACTTGCTCTTGGTGGGAGGTAAGGGAATCCTGAACCAACTGGAGGTTTGGCACACCCGGTCATACTTCCTGAATAAGAGAATTCAAAAGAAGGAGACCTAGGCCTCTGATCTGTTAGATATATGGGTATCCAACAGTCAGATTACTGGGCTAAGTCCAATGCAGAAATTCAGAGCATTAGAGTAAGTTAAAGAGCTATATCTGTTCACATAACAAACTAAGGTAACCACCTACATGTGTTTGTTATCATTTCTCTCTCTTCTTGCTAGAGAGAGGAAGGGTTTGCTACTGCTAGGTATATTCGTGTAGAATAAAAACAAACCAACAGTAAGGCTACTACACTAACCTGTATCTGGCCTGTTCCAGTGTATGATAGAACCATCTTCTTACCCAAGATACAAAACTGTCAGGCTAGGGGCACTGGATGAGCTACATAATTTGTTTAGCAGCCACCATCAGACCCAAGGAAAAAGTGTCCAAGGGCCTGTGGCCAACATCCCTCAGGTACAAGGAAGTGAATGTGGTTTGGCAGAGCCAAGAACCAGCATTCAGGATACAGTATTACGAACAGATAAGTTCTTCTTGAATGGCAAGGAGGAGCTTAGTCCTCTAATGTCATGTGCTCTTGCATGCACAGTACTGGCAGTAGAAAATGATGACAAGGAGTAGGCATGCCTAATCACTTCACGAAGCCAAAACGAAATAGTATTCTTGGACACTTCTTTCTTGATCCGGCCTGTGCTAACAAAAAGTCTTCGGAATCCTGGTCTGAGATGTCGAGTCCTTTTTAGATAACAACGCAGTACTCTGATGGGGCAAAGGAGCAATTCCTCTGGATCGTCATTAACCAAATCCCTAAGGGAAGGGACAGAAAAGTAAACCTGTCATCATGAACCAAGGGGTTTTGAGTCTTAGCCACGAATTGTGGGACAAATTCGAACGCTACTGACTTCCAACCCTGGTATGTTTAACATCAAAAGCTACACCATGGAGTTCACCCACTCTCTTTGAAGAAGCCAAGGTTAGAGGGAAAACTGTCTTAAAGGTCAAGTTTCTGCCCAATGACCGACGCAGTGGTTTGTTTGGGGCTCGAGTGAGACTACTTGGCACCAGCGTCAGGTCCCAGGCAGGAGGTTTCAGTTCTCTAGGAGAACAAGACTGTTCAAAACTTTTGAGCAGCATAGAGATTTCCCAAGATGAAGTTAGGTCCATGTCTTTCAAATGAATAACCAACCCCAAGGCAGCCCTATAGCCCTTAATAGCAGAAACAGAAAGGATGGATGTATGATATTTAGGGCAAAAGCCGAGGCACTGGGACCAAGAAGGCCATTCAGCGCTGTGATGAAGATAAAATAAATTTAAGGTAAATGAATTTATGAATGAATGAAGGAAATGATTAATAAATAAAATGAAGTGATATGACCAATAAATAAAGATATGAAGTTCAATGCATGATGTGATATACTGTATACATAATAAAAAAATTTAATGTCAAAATTCTGTGTGATGTAATAAATATATTAGGAAAAAAATTAAATATTGCTAAAAATTTTTATACACTAAAAAAGAGATGAAGGCAGAAATATCTGCTTCATCTCCCAAAATATCAGAGAGGGATTTACCCTGGAAATATCTTTCTCTTTGGTTAAAATATCTGGGGCAGACCACCAGAATGTGCTCCACTGTTAGTCTCATCAAAGTAAGCACACTCTGGAGGGCTGCTTCCTTCTAAAATAAACTGATGGGTTAAACGAGTGTGCCCAGTCCTTAATCTGGTTAAAATAACCTCTGTTTGTCTGTCAAGCAGGAATGACGAAGACCACAGCAGTATATTATCTCTAATATGTCTATATTTTTTTATTATTGGCAAGAAGAGAAGTCCACCTTTCTTACCATTTACTTAAAACATAAGATCTAATAGGGCCTTTTAGGTCTGTATGAGGCACTTTTCTGAAAGAGATGTCTGATAAAATACTAGCAGCTTTCACTTCCCTGTCTGCCATCTCGTTTCCGCAAATCCCCACATGAGAAGGGACCCAACAGAAAGAAACTGATTTATGCCGACAATAGATTGGAGAAAGCCCCTCCTGAACTTTCTGAATTAATGGATGAAAGCTATTAAATTTTTTAATAGTTTCTAAAGTGCTTCTAGAGTCTGAGTATATGACAAAATTAGTCGTTACTTTGAAAAACTAAATCTAAGGCAGAGACTACAGCTGTTAATTTGGCAGTAAACATTGATGCAGAGTCAGGTAATTTAGCTGTGTATGCTGTATCACCAAGGATAACAGCACAACCAACACCACTATCTGACTTTGATCCATCTGTATAGGTCTTTGTAAAATTAGCATGGGTAACGTCATGCTCTAAGAATTTTCCCCTAAACTCTTCTTCAGTGCAGTCTTTTTTGTTAAACAATTTCTTACATACTAATGCTTCTGGAATAAGCCATGGAGGATTTACAGGATATTCTACTTCCAGGACTTTCTGGGATTTAGGATGATTATTCCTAACATCCCCATTCAGTTGAATTTGGAATGGTTTAAAAGCTCTTGCACAAAAAATATTTCGAGAGTCTGTTTCCTTTAGTATTTGAAAGGACAGATTTTTGGGAGCACTTTTCATTCTAGCCACATATTACAACCCTAGCTCTTGCCTTCTTAGATCAAGGGGAAAATGATCTGTATCAACATACTGTATATGCTTCCAACAGGTAAAGTTCTAAAAGCTCCTGAGCATACTCTCAACCCCGTGTTGTGTACAACATCCAGTTCCTTTAGCTTGGTTTTACAAGCTGAGGAATAAATTTGACAGCCACAGTCTAGCTTAGATCGACATAGAGAGTCATATAGCCCCAGAAGGGATTTCTTATCAGGCCCCCAACTAAATCCAGAAACAACCTTTACAATATTTAAAGACTGTTTAACATTAATCTTTAGGGCATTTATGTGGCTGGCCCATGTTAATTTATGGTCTATAGTCATCCCCAAAAATTTTACTTCGTTTTCATAAGGAATGATAGACCGTTTTAGACTAAGTGTGGGAACCTCTTCCACATGCCGGCACCTGGTAAATTTTACTGCAACTGTTTTGGAAGAGGAGAATTTAAAACCATTCTCATCAGCCCACTTAGTAATAGCATTAATATACCTTTGCAAATGTTTTACATACACACAAGGAATCATATCCTGTGCAGTATATTGCAAGGTCGTCGACAAAAAGCAAGCATTTAAGGTCGTCGACAAAAAGCAAGCATTTAACAGGGGGCGAGATTTTTTCAACCACACTATTTATTGCCACTGAAAAGAGTGTTACACTTAAAATGCTTCCTTGGGGAACTCCTTCCTCCTGCATAAAAGGTTGGTAAAGGGAGTTTCCCACTCTTACCTTAAAAAATCTCTGTTAAAAAGGAATATATGAACCTGATCATTCTTCCACATATGCCCATCTTGTGCTATTGTTTCATGATGCCAATTCTCCAGGTAGTGTCATATGCTTTCTCTAAGTAAAAAAATATGCCAATGGTCTGACACTGTTTGGCAAATCCTTGCTAGATTTGGTTGGTCAGCCTCAGCAAGGGATTCAGGGTGTAGTTTTTCCTGAAACCAAATTGAAATGGCCACACTAATCATAACTTGCTGTGATGCTACTGCTGACGACGGCTACACGAAATAGACCATGGAGGAGATATCCTCCTCCCTAAAAGACTGTTGCAGAGCGCAAAAGGCGCCCTCAACAGAACCCTCTCCGAATGTCCAGATAGTGAGGCGGAAGCTTCAAAAGAAGCCCCTCCTCTTCTGCCAAAGAACGTTGTACAGTCAGGCGAATGTTAACCTGGTATGCCAGCCTTATTGACACAGAAGAGATGAGGTGTCAGGCAGTACCGGACCGAGGGAGTATCATCTTGTTTGAGCAACTACCGGTTCTGTCGCATATAGCGACTCGAACATCGTTGCTTTGGTAGTGTAGGCTCCTCTGGAACCTTGGATTGAGAATAAGTGAGGATGAAGTCTACCATCCGCTTATACTCATTCTCACTAGCTGAAGGAGAACTAATATCCGGTACCGGATCCTCTTCTTCAAATGAACAATCCTTGTCAGAATGGTTTGACCAAGCCGGAGGATTGTCGGACTGGTCCGACCAAGCTGGAGGATTGTCGGACTGGTCCGACCGAGCCAGAACAGGAAAGAGGCGGCCTGCCTTAGCAAACGCCGAACTCGAAAACCTGGAACTTGCTACACCTGGGTGCATGAGACGGAAACCTGACGTATCAATCGCGAACATACTGGAGGCACCAAAGTAGGTTGCGCAAACCCCGCACCACCCAACGGGGGATGACGCAACACCTGGGCAGACCACCCCACTCCTGAGAGCGAAGAGGCCGCAACACCCAAACCACTCAAATCTGGATGTATCAAAACCGCACGAAAATCGGAATCCAGAACTGAAGACCCGGAATCAACCCTGAACCAACATGGATGCCTAGACGGAGGGACAGAGAAAACCTGCCAGAAAGTTGAGAAAGAAGAAGCTGAAGGAGGGAAGAAGGAAGAAGCCACACTCACAGTAACCACCAGAGCGCCCAACGCCGACGGACAGATGGAGGAGGTCCCAACCGGACCGAACTCAAAGGAGTATTGAAGGGGAAGTTACGAGGTATCAAACCAAAGGTAATAGAAGAAGGTAGCTACCAACTATCCTGGAGAATGGAAAGGCTGCGGAAACTATCGGTGCTGATACACTGAACGCTGGCGCATGCAAATTGCCGACTGCCGTAGCATCCGCAAGAATCGCGGAGTATACAGTACAGTTAGGAAACTATCGGTGCTGATACACTGAACGCTGGCGCAAGCGAATCGCCAACTGCCGTAGCATCCGCAAGAATCGTGGAGGATACATTACAGTTAGGAACGCGTAAAGAATGAAATAAGGAGTTGCTGACGCCTCTGCAAACACCTGAGAAGCAACTAGACTGGATGCCGAGAGACTACCGGATTGCAAAAGGTGATAAAGACGATGGATCCGTAAAAAGTACCCCTTCCCTTAACCCCGAAGAGAGAGAGGGGGCCGCTGAAGCTCTAATATACAGGGTTGAAGCAAGAAAGCCTTGCTCTGTTGAGTTAAAAGCCAAGAAAACAGGATGCGCAACAAAGACCCCGAGAGCCCTCCAAAGAGCAGACCGAAAAGAAGATTGAGAAGGGCAATGGAAGAAGGCTTAGAAGAAAAAGGGGAAAAACGGGAAAATTCCGTAGCGGCCGAAGAGGCCATAGATTTCAAAGAAAATAGACTGGTTCTGTTCCCCCTGCCCCGGATAATCTTGATAAACATTATCAAACCAGAAAATTCTTTAAGACATGATAATGAATATTGGAAAAACTCGATCACCAGAATTACCACCTTCGCAAGACAAAAGAAATTTTAAAACCCACAAAGGATAAGGAACCTTCGAAGAAGGAGTATTCAAGGAAAACAAAAATTCAGAACCAGATACATCAGAAACCAAATCTGAACGACCCTCCATGGATCTGGAAACCTTTGTTGCACAGAGCCGAAGCAAGAAATAAAACCAACGATTGATCTAAATGAGAGATCTAAACATTAGCGATCCCAACCAAACCTGAACCCAAAGAAGACCACGTTCAACTACTTTTCCTAAATACTTCCTAAATTAGAATTCCTACCCTTCTGAGAGATTCCTAATTCTAAATCCACCTTAGAACTTGCGTTTTTAGAGGGAAGGGGGAAATCTGCTGCCAACACTGCCTGCTCCGTGCCGGGGGGGGCCGGCAGATCCTACCTTCGAGGTTTGCGGTTCTCCGTGACCCCCGACACCCGTTAGGGCTGGTTCTGGAACAGGCAGGGGGGCTGAAAAAGAACGATTAGAATCTACAGCACTATTACTATTATCCTTATATCTAGTTTCCATTAATTTAGTCATAAAGCTAGAAAAATAGACTAGACATACTCAGCTAGTGACTTGTCCTCTAACTTTTTGAATAATTCTTCCATCTGATCTACTGACCAAGACTCGCCGCCTATCTGACTGATACTACACCATATCTTCCTACATAAAATACAAGCAGAATGTTGATCGTGTTTGAGGGTACTCATCCTACGCTTGCAGGATGTGTAGGGCCGATGAGCGTCAGTATCTCCAGCAGAAGGCTCTGTCGTCGAAGATGTAAACAAAGTGGAAGCATCGGCACTAGCATACGGCGGCGTCTTCTTGTTTGACTTATCCAAATGAGTCCAAAGTACCTATCCCAAAGTCAAATTCGGGAGAGAAGTTCCAAATCCTATCAATAAAGTATCCATCCAGGAGAAAATGCGTTGAAAACAGTCCAAATCGTGATCTGATGTCCAAGTTCTTAAATGGGGGTCGGGCTAAATGACCAAAAGTTCACCTGATGTGGGACACACCCACACAGCATGGCGAACAAAAAGCAATTGGGGATCTTGGCCTCACTCGGCCGGGACTTGCAGCAGTGTTGCCAATGGTACTTCAGGTGACTCATTTGACAAGATTTTCCTGTAAGCATTGGTAACGCTGACAATTTATTACCCACTTAGTGGGTAAGAGCTATGGGGATGTAGTTCGGGCTGGTAGGTGACCAGGGCTAATTCAGGTGTTCAGGGAGTGTATTGCAATATGTCATTTTTATATAAGTAACTTACCAAGTAATTACATAGCTGATTCCACATTGTAAGGAGGTGGGAAAGAGCATGGACATATTCTACTTCAAAACATTAAGAAAGTAATGAGTTTGAACTAGAAAGGTCGCTAACATTGAATCAATGTTTGCTGTTTCCTTACCTGTTGAGAGAGCTGCTGCAGGAAGGTACTGCCTCTGGTCGGCGCTCCTCTCAACTTGTAGTGGACGTGGCAGTATAGCCAAGGGTCGCCACTACATTAGTGGGAAACTTTGCAGCGGAGGAAGTACACCGTATGCAGACAAAGTTTTAAAAGATGCCCTTGCCCTGGTTGAAGACCAGAATACAAAATGAAAACACTGTCACCTACACCACAGAATAAAACAGAATACAATCCAACCATTATCAAAGATAAAGTACGAACTGGTGGGTACTCCAGGTACAATGTACCCCCAGGCTTCCCAACGACTCAAAACCTTAAGTCAAGGCGAATGGATAGCAAAGGAACAGATACATTCCTCATGCTTCCTCTCCCAGCACCATCCCAGCCACAGACAAAGGTCCTAAAGTGCTACAATTTTCAAAAACAGTTTCTATGTCCTTGAGGTAGTGAGAAGAGAATATGGACTTGCATCTCCAGAATGTCGACTGTAGGACTGAAGAAAATGACAAGTTGTGTTTAAAGGCGAGGGAAGTTGCTACTGCCCTAATTTCGTGAGCCTTAACCTTAAGTAGAGGAAAAGCTTCTTCCTGGATCTGAGAGTGGGCTTCTAATATTAATTCTCTCAGAAAAAAGGATATGGCATTTTTGGAGAGAGGGCGAACTGGGTTTTTAACATAGCACAGAGGTTGCTCAAAGTTTCTCTAATCTTTTCCGTCCTCTGAAGATAGTACCTGATGGACCTCACTGGGCATAGGAGCCTTTCTTCTTCCTCAGGTCCCAAGATATCCATAAGGTTCTTGATGACAAAGGACCTAGGCCAGGGTTAAGAAGGGTCCTCGTTCTTTGCTACGAAACCAAGAGAAAGGGAGCAGACTGCGTCCTCTTGTGCAAAGCCTATTCTTTTGTCTATTGCTTGAAATTTGCTAACACATTTGGCAGTAGCGAGAGCTGTTAAAAAGAGAGTCTTTTTCGTGAGATTCCTGAGGGAAATGGAACTAAGAGGTTCAAATTGAGGACCTGAGAGCCACTTCAGTACAACGTCTAAGTTCCAAGAGACAATGGAAGAACTATCTTTCTTGGACGTATTGAAGGATTTGATCAGGTCGGTGATATATTGATTAGAAGACAGGTCCATTCCTCTGTGCTTAAAAACTGAGCTGAGCATTGACCTATACCCTCTGATGGTAGAGGTCGATAGCTTCCTGATGGGCTTTAGGAAAATAAAAAAATCGGCTCTTTGGCTTACAGATGTTTCAGAAGAAGAGATGTTATGGCGGCTGCACCACCTTCTGAAGACTGTCCATTTTGATTGGTAGAACTTTGTAGAAGAAGCTCGTCTGCATTTCGCAATTGCCTCTGCAGCTTGTCTCGAAAACCCTTTTGCTCTGACAAGGCGCTTGACAGTCTGAAGCCTGTCAGTGCCAGAGCGGATAATCCTTGGTGGAATCTGAGAAAGTAGGGTTGTCTGAGCAGAGACTATTTTTGTGGAAGAAGTCTTGGGTAGTCTACCAGGAGGCGAATCAAGTCTGGAAACCATTCCTTGTTCGGCCAAAATGGGGCTACAAGGGTCATGGAGGTGTTCTGATGCGTTGACAGCTTGTTGATTACTTCCCTGATCATTCCGAAAGGAGGGAAGGCGTACACATCTAAGTTTGTCCAATCCAAAAGCATTGCGTCCGTGCTCCATGCTTGAGGATCCGGGACCGGAGAGCAAAAGAGGGGGAGACGGTAGTTTCTTGACGTCACGAAAAGATCAACTGTGGGTTTGCCCCACAGTTTCCAAAGGTTGTCGCAGACTACTGGATTTAAGGTCCATTCGGCTGGAAGGACCTGTTTGAGACGGCTTAATTCGTCTGCAATCACGTTCATCCTCTCTTGAATGAACCGGGTGACAAGAGAGACTTGGTTCTCTTCCGCCCACAGGAGGAGATCCTTCGCCGTCTCGTACAGGGAGAAGGAATGAGTGCCCCCCATTTGCGAATATATGCAAGAGCTATGGTGCTGTCCGCATGTGCTACAATCTTCTTGCCGCGGACCAGATCCAAGAAGTATTGAAGGCCCAGGTGAATTGCTCTCAGTTCCTTTATGTAGATGTGAGCATTCTGTTTTTCTGTAGTCCATGTTCTGGAGACTTCCCGACCTTCCAGAAGAGCACCCCAGCCTAGGTCGGAGGCATCTGAATAAAATTGAAGGTCTGGGTGGACTGGGAGAAGAGACTTCCCTTCCCGAAGTCTTTTTCCGCACCACCACCACTGGAGATCCTCTTTGATTTCCGACGTAATCTGGAAGATGAAAGAGTCTGGTTGGGTTTTTCTGCACCAATTCGCTTTGAGGAAAAACTGAAGTGGTCTCATGTGCAGTTTGCCTAGATTTACAAACTGATCTAGTGAAGCAAGGGTCCCCAGAAGACTCATCCACTGCACTGCTGAGCAGGAAGGAAGAGTAAGGAACTGACTGACAGTCTGAAGGCAGTTCTTGACTCTTTTGGATGACAGAAAAGCCCGAAAAGTCTGAGAGTTCAGTGTCATCCCTAAATAGGGAATCTCCTGAGATGGAATCAGAAGGGATTTCTTTTTGTTTATGAGGATGCCTAACTCCTGTGTCAGGCAAAGAGTTCTTTTCAAGTCCTCCACGCACTTTTCCTTTGACAACAAGCGGAGAAGCCAATCGTCTAGATATAAGTTGATGTTGATTCCCAGAAGGTGAACCCAGTTCCCCAGAAGAGCAAGGATTCAGGTGAAAACTTGAGCCGTCGATAAACCGAAGCATAGGACCCGGAACTGTAGTATCCTGTTCTGAAAAACGAAACACAGAAATTTCTGAGATTCTGGATGAACAGGGACGTGAAAATATGCATCCTGCATAACCAGGGTGACCATCCAGTCCCCCTGTTGTAGTGAGGACATGACAGAGCGAACGGTCTCCATGTGAAACTTTGTCTTCAGTACCAACACATTCAAAGTGCTTACATCCAGAACAGGCCTCCAGCCCCCCGAGGCCTTTGGAACCACGAAAAGGCGACTGGAGAAACCTTCTGAATGGGGCTCTAGGACTTCTTCCACTACTCCTTTGGATTGAAAGAAGGAGTTCGACTTCTTGAAAGGGGGCCAAAAACTTCGTGGAATCTTTTGAGTATGCTGTCAAGGCGATAGGAGATGTAGTTAAGGGAGGAGTCTTTACGAAAGGAATGGAGTAGCCCTCCTTGAGAACCTTGATCACCCAGGGGTCTGCTCCTCTGTTCTCCCATTCCTTCCAGAAAAGTAGAAGTCTGGCTCCTGCCTGGGTGCGGAGGACTAACTTCTTACTTCTTGGGGTTGGATTTGAAGGAAGACCTCTTGATGGACTTCATAGGAGGTCGGAAGTTTGATCTAGGTCAAGGCTGGGTTGTAGTTCTCCCTCCATGAAAGGGTTGAGACTGAAGAGGGGAGAATGATCTAGATGAGGAAGCCACAGGTGCCTTAGGACGTCTAGTGGACTGAGTCAACGAGTCAGAGGTGGACTTGCTCTGTAACTCTAAAAGAATATCCTTCACTATGTTTTGAGGAAAGATGTGAGACTTGTCTAAGGCAGCGAAGAGTAGAGCCGACTTCTGCGTCGGTGAGACTCCTTTCGAGGCGAGCGAACACCAGAGCTCCCTCTTCTTAAGGACACCCATAGAAAAAAAGGAGGCGAGTTCCAAAGAGCCATCTCTAATTGCTCTGTCTGAGCATGAAATAACTCCTAGCCAATCGGAGGCAATATCTTCAGCTAAATCCGGGCAGTCTTCAATCTTACTCCCTAGTACCCCGATGGCCCAGTCTAGGAAACTAAATATCTAACACCTTAAAAATATTCTTGATAAGGTGGTCTAGCTCGGCTAAGGAAAACATTATCTTGGCCGACAATAAAGCCTTTCTACGGGATGAATCCACCAGTCCAGAGAAGTCCCCTTGGGAGGAGGCAGAAACTCCCAAGGAAGGAGCTTCCCTAGTGGCATAGTAAGAGTATTTCATCTTCAACAATTTGCTGGGCGGTAAGGCAAAAGTCGCTTTGCCCTGTTCTCTCTTAGCGGTCAGCCAGGCATGAACATCTTTGAGAGCTTTCTTCGAGGAGGAAGAAAGAACAAGCTTGGGTAGTCTGGTACCCTCCGACGGATGCTTTTTCGTGAGGCAGGTAGAAGCTGGAGAAGTAGGTGAAGCAGGCCTGAAGAAGTCTGGGTAATTCTCCAGGAGGAAACGCAGGCGAGACGAGTAGGAAGAAAAGGGAACCGTATCCTGAACAATCTCTTCTTCCTCCGAAGAGATAAGAGACAATGATTTATCCTTGGACTCTGGAGCAGACGCAGACTTCTTCAAAAGACCCACAAGCTCGGTCAATTGGTGCTTCAGTGGGGCGAAAGAATCTTCCTGGACCGATGAAGAAGGTGGAATAGCCGACGAAGGTGCACTGGTTCCAGAGGAAGAAGCTGGGAATTTGGTTGTGGGCATTGGAAGTTCGGGAGTTGGCGCCGTGCGCTCTAGAGCTGAAGTCTGGTGTGAGACGGAGGGCGCTGGGCGATCATTGGCGGAATTCTGGCGAATATCGGTGGGCACTGGGCGCTCATTGGCGAAATTCTGGCGTGAGTCGGCGGGCACCGGGCACTCACCCGTGGAAGTCTGGCAAGAGTTGGCTGGCACTTGGCGCTCGGAAGAAGATGGGCGCTTATAACACTTATAGTGTTCAGGACTGTCTTCAAAGAAATAAGCAGGAGAATCAGGCAGGAGCTGAAAGCTGAAGGAAGGTTGAGGGCTAGTCTCTCTGTACCTCTTGACAGCCAGGGGAGAAGAATCACTAATATTCGCATGTCTCTTGAGTGGGCGCGAAGAAGACGAGTAGCGATATGGCTTCTGGCGCTGACTGGAAGATTCCGAATCAGAAAGTCGATGCACAGGAATGCCTTTCCAATGGCGTTTAGTTGAAGCCTGGGAGCGCACGACAGGCTCGACGGTGGGGGCAACTGCCTGTGGGCAAACCCCACCAGCCTCCCTTGGACCTCCGGTATTCTTCTCCCCAGTGCAGGGGAGCAGGACAGTGACCTTCGTCTAGGAGCACTGGTGGGACGGACAGCCACCTCCTCAATATTCACAGCACTATCACTTGTCACTGCACTGTCAACACTTTCATTTTTTTCCCATTAAAGATTTAATAGCTGACCCCATTTCCATAATGGTAGTAGATAATACAGTAAATTTCTGATCAAACCTAGATTCGAGGCTGGCAATGGCACTAAGAGCGGAATCATGGAAACCTGGAACAGGAGCAGACGGTAAAGTAGGAGTAGTTAGGACAGGAGGAGGAGGAGGAACTGGAGGAGTGATAGTTCTGTCATCCCCTACATCTTCCAAAGTCATGGATTCTGCATTAGCCCAACCTTCAGCCCTAATGGCTGCTTTCCTCTTCTTATCCCTTTCTAATTTGTCTAGATGAGATTTCACTGTTTTCCATTTCTTATCCTCCCAATCCTGACACTCTTTGCAAGTATTATCCTTACTACATTCTTGCCCCTACATTTAGTGCATTTTGTATGAGAATCGTAAGAAAGCTTAGTTACCCTAGTTCTACAACCCTCGGAACAAAAGCGAATACTAAATGAACTGGAATCCGACACTGTTAACTAAATAAACTAAAGTTAACTCAAACAACAATTCAAACAATGGCAGCAAGCCACAAAGCAACAAATTCTGAGTACTTCACCAAAATTCATGCAAAACAAAGCCGAAAGGCGAAGAAGCAGCTGCATGAAAACTTCCGATGTTAACCGGAAGCCGGCAGAAAACGAATTGAGCTATCTGCTGGTTTGTTTCCTCGAGTCCCGGATGGTGGCGGGACGTCGTCACCTACACACTAACGATAACAGCGCCACCGCGCGAATTTTGAATTTCTAAGCTGCCGTAGGTTAGGGAACCATAGCCATGTAATTACTTGGTAGTTACTTATATAAAAATGTCATTTTTATTTAAGTAACTTACCCAGTAATTACGTCGCTGAATCCCACATTGGTGGATGGTGGGGATTCACGGCATATTATACCCAAAATATTAAAGTCATTATGGATATATCTATGATGTTAGCATCGATAAATACTTGTCCTTCCTTACCTGGTGAGAGAGCTACTGCAGGAAGGTACTGCCTTTGGCTGGAGCTCATCTCAACCTGTAGTGGTGTGGCGGTATAGCCTTGGGACACCTCTATTGACACGGGGACTTTCCAGCGAAGGAGTATTCTGCTAGCTGCGAAAGTGTTAATTAAAGCTGTATATTAAGGACACACTGCCAATGCCACACAAAGCTTAAAAACCTGCCCTAACCTAGGGCAAAGCACCAGAAACCAAGTAATCCAACCACAATGCCTAGTCACCTTACATTGACAAATTTTTAAAAAGAAAGAAAAAAAAATACCATCACCCCACTAATAAACTGGTAGGTAACTTGGGTATACCATACATTCCAGACAGATATACATTCAGTTGGAAGAGTTGCCCCCTAGGCTTCCTCCCCCTTTACCATACCCACTACAGACAAGGGAGCTAAGGTGCTGCAGCTGTCATAGGTGGTTTCAATGTCTCGGAGATAGTGCATTGCAAAAACTGACCTACATCTCCAGTATGTAGTTTGGGGGATAGAAGACAAGGACAGATTATGCTTGAAAGCTAACGAGGTGGTCACTGCTCTTACCTCATGAGCCTTCACCTAAAGGGAGGGCAGAGAGTCTTCTCCAATTTGTGAATGAGCTTCCAGGATTTGGTTCCTTAAAAAGAATGAGATAGCATTCTTAAAGGGAAGTCTGGAAGGATTCTTTACTAAACACCACAAATTGCTCGCCTGGCCTTTGATCTTCTCAGTCCTATGAAGACAATATCTAAGGGCTCTCACAGGACAAAGGGATCTTTCCTCTTCCTCTGGGCCTAAAATCTCCATCAAGTTCTTCACTGTAAAGTAGCAGGGCCAGGGTTTCGAGGGTATTTTGTTCTTGGCAAGAAAACCCGCAGTTAGTGAACAGACTGCCGCACCCTGGGAGAAACACACCCTTTTGTCCAAGAAGTGGAGTTCGCTAGCCCTCTTAGCTGTCGCTAGTGCCGTAAGAAACAGTGTCTTCCTAGTTAAGTCCCTAAGGGAGGTTGAGCGAAGAGATTCGAAACGTGGTCCTGAAATCCATTTAAGAACTATGTCAAGACTCCAGGAAACTGTAGATTCTGTTTTAGGTTTGGAAGAGTCAAAATATTTAATGAGGTCCAAGATGTCCCAGTTTGAGGTAAGGTCCAGACCCTGTGGCGAAATACCAAGCTGAGCATAGATCTTTAACCCCTGATGGTAGAGGAGGAGAGGCCTCTGGAGGATTTTAAATACAGGAGGAAGTCTGCTAGCTGCGTCACAGATGTCTTAGAAGATGAGATGTTATGTCTTCTGCGCCAAAGTCTAAAGATGGACCACTTTGCTTGACACACTTTATTAGATGACTGTCGTCTGGTGCTGGCAACAGCTTGAGCTGCAGGCCTCGAAAATCCTTTCAATTGTAGGAGTTTGATGACAGTTGAAACCCTGTCAGGGCCAGAGTGGACAGGTTTGGATGAAACCTCCAGAAATGGGGCTGTCTGAGCAGCTCTGGAATGGTGGGAAGGAGCCTCAGATAGTCCACCAGAAGGGCAAGTTATTTCTGTAAACCACTCCTTCTGGGGCCAGAATGGAGCCAAGAGGGTCATTCTGACATTCGGGTGTGACTGAAGCTTGTTTAGTACTTCTCTGATTAGACTGAATGGGGGAAGCGTGTACAAGTCCAGATCAGACTAGTCCTGCAGAAGGGGATCTGTTGCCCATGCTAGAGGGTCTGGAAAAGGGGAGCAGAACAGGGGAAGGTGGCGATATTTGGATGTGGCGAAGAGGTCCAGGAATGGTGTCCCCCACATCTTCCACAAATCTGTGCATACTCAAAGGTCCAGAGTCCACTCCGTGGGAAGGATTTGGTGGCGTCGACTTAACCCATCTGCCAACACATTGAGTTTTCCTTGGATGAATCAGGTGACTAACTTTGATTCTATCTGGTCTGCCCAAAGGAGAAGCGACTTCGTGGTCTCGAAGAGCAAACGTGAGTGTTCCCCCTTGGCGACTGATATAGGCTAACGCTGTGGTATTGTCCGAGTGGACTGCTATCACTTTGCCCTGGACTTCTTCCTGAAAGTGCATGAGACCCAAATGAATCACTTTCAGCTCTTTGTTGTGCCAGTGGAGAGTGCTCTCCTTCCGAGACCAAGTTCCTGATGTCTCTCTGTCTCCTAGATGGGCTCCCCAACATGTGTCCAATGCTTTGGAGAAGTAGTTTAGGACTGGGTTCAGAGGAACTGAACTGCCACCACCGTAAGTCTTCTTTGATTTCTGTTGAGTTCCGAAAGACAAATGAGTCTGGCTGAGTCTTCCTGTTCCAAGTGCTCTTCAGGAAGAATTGTAGAAGTCTTAAGTGGAGTCTTCCCAGCCTAATGAATTGCTCTATTGAAGACAACATGCCCACCAGACTCATCCATTTGTTGGCTGAGCAATTCTTTAGAGTAAGGAAATGATTCACTGTTTTCAGGCACAACTCTATCTTTTAGAGGGACGGAAAAGTCCCAAAAATTTGAGTCTATCTGAATCCCCAAAACAGAGAATCTTCCGAGATGGGGTCAGTTGAGATTTCTGAAAATTTACTATTAGTCCTAAGTCTTATACATCGTAGCTTCATGGGTGAACGAATCAGCTAACTGTCCAGGTATAAAAGAATGTTGATACCTTTTAAGTGCAACCACTTTGCCAGGGGGACGAGAACTCTTGTGAAGACCTGTGGTGCTGTCAACAGGCCAAAACACAGTGCTCTGAATTGAAATACTTTGTTCTGGTACACAAACCTCAAAAACTTTCTTGACGCCAGATGAATCGGGATGTGAAAATACACATCTTGCATATCTAGGAAGATCATCCAATCGCCCCGACGGATGGACGCAAGAAATGACTGGTCTGTTTCCATCTTGAATCTTGTTTTCTCGATGAAAACATTCAGGGCACTCACATCGAGGACCAGTCTCGGAGCACAAACAGCTGATTGTAGAACCCCATCGACGTGATGTCCTCTGCTACTTCTATCGCCTCTTTTTTGAGAAGCGCTGAGACCTCCTCCGTCATGGCTAAAAACTTCTCTGAACCTGTGGAGTATGCGGTCACGGCAATCGGCGTGTTGACTAGGGGTGGCTTTTTCTTGAAAGGAATCGAGTACCTTTCCCTCATTACTTCTACAATTAATGGGTCTGCCCCTCTGGCACTCCAACTCTCCCAAAACAGTTGGAGCCTGGCACCCATGGGTGCATGGAGGACTACATCTTCACTTCTTCGATGCAGGTTTAGAAGATGATTTCTTATTGGCTTGGGAGGAGAAATGGACTCCAGCCTGAGGTCTAGACTGAGAATGTTGTCTTCCTCCTCAAAAGGGCTGTCTCTGAAGAGGTGAGGACGATCTAAAAGAAAAAGTGGACCAATCCTTAGGGCGCTTGGTGGATTGGGCCAAAAGGTCATGGGTAGATTTCTTCTGGAGTTCAAGAGAAATCTCATTCATTACTGCTTGTGGGAAAAGGTGATGGCAATCAAGGGGGGAGAAAAGAAGAGCTGACTCTGAGAGGCAGTAACACTCTTGGAGGTGAAAGAACACCCGAGCTCTCTTTTCTTTAAAATTCCCATAGCGAAAAAGGAGGCCAATTCCTGGGAAACATCTCTAATAGCTCTGTCCATGCAGATCACACTGAGCCAATCTGAGGAACAATCTTCAGAGAGTGGAGAAAATCCTGCATCTTCTTGGCTAATGCTCCAACTGACCAGTCAAGGAAATTTAGCACCTCCAAAGACTTGAAAAGATTCTTCAATAAGTGATCAATTTCTGTTGCAGAAAACATCATTTTAGCAGCAGCAAAAGCGAACCTTCATGCGGCATCTATCAGCGCAGAGAGGTCCCCTGGGAGGAAGCAGCCACTCCCAGAGAGGGAGCTTCTCCGGTAGAATAAGACTGGTAACGCCTCTTAAACAGGTGCAAAGGGGGAATGCAGAAAGAGGATTTCCCTTGAATCCTCTTCTCCAAAAGCCAAAGGCCACATCTTCCAGAGCCTTCCTGTTGGACGAAGATAAAAACCATCCTCGGGAGTCGGGAGAATTCAGATGGGTTATTCATTAAAAAGGTTGACTGTCAGGATCCTTAAGTGAGAAGTAATCCAGGAATGTCACAAGGAAAAACTTCAGGAGGGCAACAAATGCAGACAGTGAAGAATCTTGTACGGTTTCCTCTTCTTCCAACGATAACTGCAAAGTCGAAGGGACTGTGGAAGTCTTTGATGGAAGAGGTTTCTTCAAAAGGTCTATAATACTATTCAGCTGGCACTGAACAGGTTCAAGAGAAGGGTCTAACTCCTCTTCTGTCACAGAAGAAACTTGATGAGAAAGAATTGGTGCCCGCATGCATAGCCGGAGTTGGCGCCGAGCAGACAGCTGGCACTGGGTGCCCGGCCAATAGGTGCTAATAGGATAACAGAAGTTTAGGAGCCAAACAATGCTCGGGTGCTACAGGGAGCTTGGGCACCATTGGATGCTTCAACGATGAAGAATGGCACCTGGGTGCCAGATACTGGCGGTCAGGAGACCACTGAGCGGAAGGACGCTGCTTGAGGCTATCCCAAAAGCTGCAAGACGCTTGGGGGCTTCAGGGAGGCTCTTTAAGCCTTTTGCAGGGAAATGATATTTTAATGATAAAATAAAGTTTGTTCATACTTACCTGGCAGATATATATATAGCTGTATTCTCCGAAGTCCGACAGAATTTCAAAACTCGCGGCACACGCAGTGGCCGGGCAGGTGGTTAGTACCCATTCCCGCCGCTGGGAGGCGGTATCAGGAACCATTCCCATTTTCTATTCAGATTTTCTAACGCCACTGACTCCTGAGGGGAGGAGGGAGGGCAATATGAATATATATATCTGGCAGGTAAGTATGAACAAACTTTATTTTATCATTAAAATATCATTTTGTTCATGAGACTTACCTGCCAGATATATATATAGCTGAATACCACCTTTGGAGGGGGTAGAGACAGCCAAGAATTAGGAAAAAACCAATTATTGGTAAAATTATTTTGGTTCCTTATCTGATAGCGTAGCTGACTGAGTGGTTACTGTCACTCTAGTCTGCTTCTGCTTTACTAGAGACCCCAGCGAGGTAGTGACCTATATAGCTGGCAACTTCTAGATGATCTGTCAACAGGGGGGCGTGACCACAATGTGACTAGATCATAGACCATACAAAGAGGACAAAAGAGCATTACTAACCACCTAACCAACACCTAAAGCGTTAGTTTGCAAAGGATTGGGAAGACTGCCTCCAGTAGTCGACCCAACAACCATAAAAACACAATTAAAAGGGGATAGGATCAGAGTTACCCCTGTCCCCAAGGTTGCTGAAGCAGCAATGTATGGTCCCAGCGAAAAGCAATTTTCGTATGCTACCTAAACATCTTGCCAAGAGTGTGAGGCAAACACCGAATTGACTTCGCCAAAATGTGGCACTAAGAATGTCACTGAGTACCATATTTTTCTTGAACGCCATGGAGGTAGCAACTGCCCTCACCTCGTGAGCGTTAACTCTCAACAACTTGAAGTTGGAGTCGTCACAACTAGAGTGTGCGTCCTTAATGACGTCCCTAATGAAGAATGCCAGTGCATTCTTCGACATAGGTTTAACTGGTTGCCTCACAGAACACCATAAAATATCCAAGGGACCACGAGTGTCCTGTGTTCTTTTAAGGTAGTACTTGAGAGCTCTAACTGGACATAGAACTCCCTCAGGTTCCTGTCCAATAAGGTCTCTGCTAAACCTTTAATTTCAAAGTGTCTAGGCCAAGGGTTAGAAGACCTATCATTCTTAGCCAAGAACTTAGGGCTTAAAGAATAGACAGCATTGTGTTCCTTGAAGCCCACATGACGGCCTCGAACTCGCTCACTCTCTTTCGCCGCCGCCAGAGCCGTGAGGAATGCCGTTTTCGAGTAACATCCTTAAGAGATGCAGAGTGGAGAGGCTCAAAAGGACTAAACATCAAAAACTTGAGCACTATGTCCAAGTTCCAAGCAGGGGGAATTAGCTGAGGGGGAATTAGCTGAGGAACCGTGGACGTCTTGAAAGAGCTCGTAAGATCGTGGAGGTCCTTATTGTCAGACAAATCTAATCCTCTGTGTCTGAATACAATCAAAAGCATGCTCCGATAACACTTGATAGTCGGAACTGCTATATCGAGTTTTCTCTTAAGTAAAGGAGAAAATCTGCAACCTGGATCACAGTGATAGAGGAAGAGGAAAAGCCCTTCTTTCTACACCAACCTTTGAAGGTTGCTCACTTGCTAGATATATCCTTTAGATGAAGAACTTCTGGCTCTAGCGATGGCCCGTGCCACCTGGCCAGAAAAAACCCCTTCGCTCTGACCAAGTTTCGATAGTCTGAAAGCAGTCAGGTTCAGAGCGGGGGAGATTCAAAGATATCTCGTGAAGTGGGTTTGTATGAGCAGGTCTGCTCTCATAGGAAGGGTCCTCGAATGTCTACCAACCAGAAGAGAAACTCCGAGAACCAGTGGTTTGAAGGCCAAAACGTGGGGATGAGAGTCATCCTGCGTCCCTTGTGAGGCATGAACTTGCGTATGACTTCTCCCAGAATTTAGAACGGGGAAAAAGGTGTAAACATCTATTCCCGTCCAATCCCAGGAAGAGCATCTATCGCAACTGCCCCAGGGTCGAGTACAGATGAGCTTTATAGAGGAGCCTCGCTGTTCTTGAGGTCGTGAAAATATCCACAAGCTGGCGACCCCAAAATTTCTAAAAATCTTGGCAAACCTCCTGATGAAGGGTCCATTCCTTCGGCAGGAGTTGATGGCGCCAACAGAGCAGGTCTGCTCGAACATTTTCGACCCCTGCAACAAAACTTGTGAGAATCGAAATATTGCGAGCATAGGCTCAAAGAATAATCTCTCTTGCAAGGCTGAACAGGAACAAGTAGTATTGTCCGCGTTTGCTAGAACTACACGATTGCAAACTTGGACCTCGAAGAATTGGAGAGCTAAAAGATAGCCGCCAAATCTTTGAAGTTGATGTGCCAGGACACCTGTTCCTCTCTCCAGGTTCCTAACACTTCCTCTCCCTCTAGTGTTGCCCCCCAACCTGTTGACGACCCGTCGGAAAAACAACACTAGGTTGGGGTTCAGAAGCTTGAGGGAGATCCCTTTCTGCAATTTCGTTGGATCGAGCCACCACTACAGATCCTCTTTTATATAAGGAAGAATTCTCAATTCCTCTTTCAAGTCTTCCTTGCTTTGCCAGTTCTCCAACAGAAAGAACTGAAAAGGCCTGAGATGCAGACTCCCAGAAAACAAACTTCTCCAGCGAGGAAATGGTCCCCAGCAGACTCATTCCTTCCCTCACCTAGCATGTTTCCTTTCCAAGAAGGCCGAGACTTTTTCGTACATAGAAGTTGCCGTTCTTGCGACGGAGACGCTATAAAAGCCGCTGAATACATCTGAATTCCCAAACACAATGGACAGTGAGGGGATCAGCTGCGACTTCTCCACAGACCAGAAGTCCCAGGGACTTCACGAGTTGCAGAGTCAACTGAAGGTCCTCCAGATACCCGCCGCCGACGACGCTTTCGAATCAACCAGTCGTCCAAGTAGAGTGAGATCCTGACGTGCGACAGGTGCAACTGCATCGCAACGTTTTTCATGAGACGTGTAAACACCCTCGGAGCAAAATGTGACGCCAACAGCATCTGGTGTTCCCAGGCGGTCACCCATCCAAGTACTGACCAGACCCAACGTTGCTTAACTTCGCTGATCGGACGAGAAGCGGTGTTTTCAACGTGGTATGGCCGTTGTGCAGAGTCCAAAGCAGAGAGCCCTGAACTGGTACGTCTAGTCCCCCAAGACAACCTGAGATACTTCATCGAACGTGGATGAATTGGGGCGTGAAGATAAGTATCTTGGAGATCCAAAGATACCATCCACTCCCGGGATGAAGGGCTCCTAGTATTGACTGCGAGGTCTCCATCTTGAACTTTTCCTTCCGGACCAAGTTGTTCGACCTGTTGACGCCCAAGACGGGTCTCCAGCCTACTGAAAGTTTTGGGACTAGAAACCATCTGTAGTAAAATCCCGGGAACACCGAGTCAAGACCTGTTCCACTGCTCTCCTCTTGAACATCTGTTCGAGCAGGTCAAACAATTTTCTGTTTGACAGGAAGGCAGTTGGGAAACAAAAAACAAAGGAGGAGGAGACAGGAAGGGAATCAAGTAACCTCTCTCTAACAGTAGGAGGGACCAAACGTCTGCCCCTCACTCTTTCCAGGCTTGTGCAAAATGAAGCCTGGTTGCTAAGGGAGTCTGGAGATGAAAGGAGTCACTTGCTACCTCTCTTGAAGTGACATTCCTTCGGGAAAAAAACTCTCTCTCGTGGTGCGGGTCTCGTGTTGCTTCCCATGGAAGCCCCTTTGTTTTAGGCAAATATTTAGCTTTCGTTTACTTTTTGTATCATTGAGATCGGTGCAATCGTTATGAAGGAGATGCAGTTTGAATGTCGATAACTTTAGTTTTGAGAAAAACGATATTTTTGCTTCTCTGTGTATTTATTTGCTTGCTGTTACACAGTTTGATGTTTTATGACATATTGAAAAGCCAAAAAAATAGACCTGCAAAGTAATATAACTTCGCTAAATGAAGCTAAATGAAGCGAGTGTCAAAACACGGCTCAGGTTGGGCAGCGCCGTCTTACTTAGTCAAGCTCTGAGCTGCTACTGACTGACTGCCACTGACTGCCCTGCGGCATTCCTGTCTTTAAGCTGATGCGTACTATGTCATGTCCACAGGGTTGCCATAGATCGCATTAGATATTATTTCATAGCTAAAGGAAATTACCACCGATATACTGACAATATCATTACATTATACGAAAAATGTAATTTTGACTATGATAGGGTTACTGTTTTATTTTTAACTCCTAACTGTGGCGAACTTTTAAATAAAACTTTCTGAGAAGATAGTCAGGATATGTATGATGCCATATATAAAATATCCCAGAAAATTGATTTCCGATTTTTTCGTCAAACGCTCCCCTTAAGACAAAGACAACTGCGAAGGTGGAGAGAGAGGAGCCAAAGGTTGAAAAGTCTCAGGAAACAGATCCTTAAGAAAAAAGCCAGAGTCTGATAATCAGAGGAAGAAGAAGACGAAAGAAGTTTCTCTTCATACAAAGGCTGTGACGAAAGAGGATGTTCTTCCGCAGCTGGCGGGTCTTGAGTGAGTGGTGAAAGTAGTTCCGATTCGCCGATACGTAAGCGGGAACTCCCGCGAACGAAAAAGTCGTCAACTAGAGTACGTATAGTAAACATAAAAAATGTGGAACGCTTCACGATTAGCGTGTCATCCTTGCGCAGGGGCCATGCTAATCTTCTCTGTATCGTTCCAATTTTAGTATATGTACTGCCGAAGCAAGTACTGGCTAAATTAAGAAGGACATCAGATGTTGAAGCGGGTAGTAGTGCGACATGATGAACAACTGGAGCGGCGTCAACTCAAGACTTGAAGCTATACGGGCGCGCGCGGAGCGTCATGGCGTGCGAGAGGCTCCGTGGCAAGTACTAGAAGAGAGTCTGGCAAGCGCGAAAGGTCAAGGTGAGGCGGCGTGAAGCGTGAGAAGCGCGACGAAGAGCAAGACACGCTCCTGGCGCGAGACAAGAGAAAAGTCCAACACCTCAAATCGGGGAAGACGAATAGGAAGCCACTAAACAGTCTCTCTAGACGACAGACGAGAAGCCCCAAAACATCTAGCAGACGAGGAAGACGAAGCAGGAGACGAAGGTGAAAGTCTGTACCTCTTAACAGGCAGATTCGAATCTTGAAAGGTTCATGAGAGCATCCAGCTGTTGTTGCAAACCCAACAAAATCTTACGCGTTGGAGAAGCAACTCTCTCGGGAGAAGGGCTGAACCTGAGAGAAGGAAAGGGGCGAGAGACGTAACTTCCTTCCACAGGGGAAGAAGCTCTAGCCCTTGCCTTAGCGCGACAGGGGGGTCGAGTAGCGTCATCATTCGAAAAACACTTTATTCTCTTCTGCAGAGGAATATCCACGCAACTTTCGGGGAAGAGTACAAACGTCTAGAGGAAGAGGACGTGAAGCGTCCTCTCCTCTAAGCTTCTCTTAAGAGGGCGAGAGTCCAACCGAGAGCTCCAACCCCAAGGCGGGGAGGACGTGTCGGAGGACGAGAAGCAATCCTTCAGGATGCGTGCCTGAGCACGATCCCTGGCAGCCTGGGTAGCGTCATCAGGACCTGCCGAAGGGACGCCAGATCGGTGGGAAGCCCCCGTAACCCTCATGCGGCTTTCGACATGCCCCCTCCCTGGTCCTGGGAGTTCGACAGAGGTCCAGGCCTAGAGGCATTATAGGGCCGATCTGACGCCCCCTCCACAACACTAGGGGCACTAGCACTAACACTATGCGTTTGAATTGCATTCACTTTAGTTTCAAGAGCACGCATTGACTCCACACGAGAGCCAGGGAATTACCTTCTGCAGCAACAAACTACAGGGTTAGTACTAAAATTTACTACAGGGTTACTAGTAGGAGAAAACCTGACTGTCCATCTAAGGATGCACTCTAGGAGGAAGATTTCCTCAGCCTATCACGCTCCAATTTAAGCATATAGGCTTCATATTTCTTCCACTCACCCTCAGACAATCCCACACATTCATTACCGATTATCATAGAGCATTGAACACCCTTACATATCATACATAAAGTGTGAGGAACTATCAAAGTCTTCGATAGCCTCACCTTACATTCACCCAAGCTACAGACTCAATAGCTAGAGGTAAGACATCTTAATTATAAGAAAAGTCAAAAGCAAAATCAAAAACGGTCCACAAAGAGCGTATGCCAAGTCACAGATCCAGTCGAATACCAAAAACAACCAAAATACTTAAGTGACAACAAATTTCGAAATCCAAATGGCGGAGGAACTGACAACAGGTGTTGACAGTCCGGCGACAGAGAAAATCTGAATAGAAAATGGGAATGGTTCCTGATACCCGCCTCCCAGCGGCGGGAATGGGTACTAACCACCTGCCCGGCCACTGCGTGTGCCGCGAGTTTTGAAATTCTGTCGGACTTCAGAGAATACAGCTATATATATATCTGGCAGGTAAGTCTCATGAACAAATGGAAGATTGTTCCCAAGCAGAAGAATGCCTCTTTAAGGGGTAAGACTTCTTTGAGAAATGCCACTGGTGCTTCAAACCTAAGCTGGGAGTTGCTGGGCTCAAGGAGAGACAGTGGACATCTGAGACGTCTCTCCAATGGCCTGTCAAAAAACCAAGCTGCGTTCCTACAACTGTGTGAGCTCTAGGACAGCAGAAAGCAAATTGAAGCACTTTTCAAGGGTTGTTCCTCTCCTTTCCATAAATTGGGTAGGGCCTAGTCACCAAATTGGACAGAAGAAGTAGAGTATTGCTGTGAATTTCGAAAATTCAAGCTGCCATCGAGTAGAAAACTACAGCGATGTAATTACTGGGTAAGTTACTTAAATAAAAATGGTATTGAAAAACAAGAGAGACAATGTTATAATACAGTCCTGTAATAACTATTAGTATTCACATATATTTTGAGAAGAATATACAGTATCCACATCTGTAACAGTGCAAAATTATTTAAGTCATGAATGGCATACCTGTGTAAAATAGCACTTGATAATTTCTCCTTTATACTCCATCATGTGAACCTTTGTTCGTGCTTCAGCAGCCTGGGCTGCTGTAGTAAAGTTGACACGTACTCTTCGGAAGCTTTTGAAGTATTGGAAGGTTACTGTTTCGTCAATATCTTGAAAAAGTACTTCAAATAATTCCTGCAAAAATAAATGCATAGAAGTTTATTATATAGAGTTTATAATTAATGAAAAATATGTCTTAGAGAAAAAATAAATGACATTTCTAGTCAAGTTACAGTATTGCCACATTTTGCTCTATTCTCCAGTATCTACAAGAACTCTGAGAAATACTTTGGAATTAATGATAAGCTCCTAAGAAATATATTAATAATTTACAATTTATTTTTTAAATACCTAAATCTCCATTATATAGCTTTTACTTCCGCATCAGCGCAGCAAATTGAAACAAACAAAAGAATACGAACACTCAGTTGTCTATGAATATCCATCTTCTATCCATCTACTTACCCCACCCCCCAGGGGACCGATAGGTACAAGCACTCGTAGCCGGTCAGTCTAATTCTGTCCACTTTGAATGTAGGGAGGTAGGGAGGGCAATTTATTTATGTAGAGGTAAGTATCTAAAAAATAAATCTTAAATTAAGTATTTATATTTTTGAAATGGACCTTACCTCTCCATTATATAGCTGATTCCCACATTTGAAAAAGGAGGTGGGCAGAGTGGAAATTGGCCAACCCTTTAAAGGCTACTTAGTAACAAAATATTTTGTACAAAACAAAAAATTTGTTTACCCAGTAAATTCAATCCTTCGGCTACTACTGCAGCCTTAGGAGGATTGTCACTCGAGTACGAGATCCTCATCTTGAAGATACCCGAGGCCTCTTTGGAGGGTGCCCCCCCACCTTCAGCAGATGGAGGGGTTGGGTTATTGTGCCAAAACCCTGCAGAGCCAACTATGGATAACTAACATGTACAAACATACAAAAATGTATATTTCTAATACTCAACATTGTATACCTCCAAGCTTCCCAAAAACTACAACCAGGTTTAAAAGGCAGTAGGCCAACAAAGGGTACTGATCAATTTAGGACATAATATCCCCTGCAAAAACCAGAGGAGTTAATACTCTGCAATAATCATTTAATCTCTGTACCATGAAGATAAACCATAGCAAATACAAGATTACAGGTAGTCCTCGCTTACTGGCGGCACCAGTTAACGGAGTTTCGGTTTTACGACACTTGGCTAATGATGTCGTTAACCACATTTTCAGCAATGGTAAGTGATTTTCGGCATCGATAAGTGGTTTATTGGCGTTGGTAAGCGGCTTATTGGCGTCGGTAAGTAGTTAATGGCGCTGTTAAGCGGTTTATTGGCGCACACGACATTGTAAACGCCATTTATTACCATAATTATTGTGATATTTCGGTTACTGTATTGACGATTTTCAGTTATCAGCACTCAGCTGGGAACAGAACTCCAGCCGTTAACCGAGGACTGCCTCATGCCACTGAGATACTTCAATATCTTACCCATGGACTGTCCTTTCCAAATTTAAAGTTGCAGACATTGCTCACATGTCCAGTGGCTTACCTTCCATTAAGGATAGAGATTAGCAAGAAAATCCTTACCAAGAGACCTAATGAAAAGGACATTACATTCCTCCTCTTTGGAAGCTCTGGTTTCCAAATCACTATAGTGTACACAGAACCTTTACATCAGGTTTAATCCTTTTAGTGCAATTCAAACAATTCTAAAGTCTATACTGGATCCCCAAGAGGTCAAGTTCCTCATGGTCTAGTGACTCCAGGCTAGGTAAAGATTCTGTTGTAGCTAAGAGCCTGGCCCAAAGCTGTACTTAGCCCAAAATACGGCAAAAATAATTGCCTTGTCTTAACAAAGCCTACCTGATCTGACTAAGGTTGTGGCTCTCTCACTCTTTAGCTGTGTCTAGGCTACTGTGAAGTTTCCTTAGAAACTTCTTTACAAGAAACTAGTGCCAAACGGTTCAAAGGGCAACAAAATTATGAATTAAAGAGCCGCATACAGATTCCAAGGTAAAGTGCGTAGCAGAGACCTGGGAAACTCCACCTTTATGCCTAAAGCCATCTAGATGTCTTTGTCATCAGACAAGCCTATAGCCAAAGCCAACATGGCCCTTTAGCCTTAAAGGTTGCTATAAAGAAGCTTACTCGTGCTTGAGAAACAGCCAAAACCTAACCATGTTGTTTAGAGGTATTGATGCTGGAAAAATCCTCTTAATGGGACCATGACTTGCACCCTGGCCGCTGGTGTTGGCAGAGTCCATTAGTAGATTCTCTTAGCACTGCTAAAGGCCTTACTGCGAGATCCTGCCTTGAGCTCACCAGAACCATGGACCATACCCTGCAGTCATCTGTAGCCTGTGGGATTGTGATGACACCTTACATCACTTGGTTGCTTGCATGCACCAATGAGAGAAACTGGAAACTGAGTTGTCCCTGGTCATTTGGGGTAATCAACATCAAGAGACAACTTACATAGTTGCTCTAATATGCACTGATAACTTCCTGAAACCTAGCAAATGTAGGAAAGGCATTACAGTCTAGACCTAACCAGGTAACAGCTTGGTGTCCCTGCCAATGCTAGAGAATCTTGCACAGGTGAATAAAAAACTGGCAAACAAAGAAAACTCCCCTTAGTCTCAAACAGGTCAATAACAGGGGATCCCCACAGCCAACTGTCTACAGCCAACCTCTGGATGTTGAGCTCCTTCCATTGCTATTACTTATCTCAGTGGCTGAGTATATCCACTGAAATTTCATTATGAATAATTACTTCCAGTAATTACTTTGACCAAACAACTGAACATAGGGGAGTGCATTCAGAAATAGTAGTGTTTGCTCCTTCTTATATATAAAATGCTTATCATCATCTCTAATATGCTTAATCTACTTGAGGGCACTTTAACTGCACTTATATGGAATAAAAGTGTCAAACTCATTACCTTTAAATAAGGTCCAGTCTGCATTTAACAACCCTGAAAAGGAAAATGCCTAAAAATAGATATTTTTTCCTCTCAACCTACAGTAGGTCAGGAACAAAAGACTAGTAAATTCAATGCAAAAGCCAGCATTCTGCAATACTTGGAATTCTCTTACTATTTCACAGGTCCTAGAGCTACCAAGAGAGGACTTACCTCCTTCAGGAGGCTTTTACTAAAGACTCAAACAGCTTTGCAAGCAGAAATAACCCATCAAGGGTAAAAAAAGTTATGGTGTACCAGGCACCTTAATTACACCCAACCTAAAGACCTCCTGGGGTGCAGGTTGTACACAATGTCTAGTAAAGCGTTACCTAAAACACAGAAAGACAGAAATGAAATCTCTAACACTATAGCTTGAACTGACGGCATTTAGAGAAACTAAGAAAATGGTATTTTCATAATAAAATTAAGATTCATATATACTTACCAAGTAATTACATAACTATACTTTCCACTCGCGTGGCAGTTAAAAATTTCAAGTTCGCGGTTGCGATTTGTTTATTTATACTATTAAATACCCCGTCCTCTATCAGGGAACAATAGGTACAACATTAACAGCGATCGTCACTACTTTTGTGCTTAATGTCCATCAGAGGGGAGGAGGGAGGGCTCTGATCTTGTAAATACTTGGTAAGCATATATGAAACTTAATTTTATTATGAAAATACCATTTTCATATAAGTAACTTCCCGAGTGATTACGTAGCTGAATCCCACATTAATAGAAGGTGGGATAAACGGACATATTCTGTTCCAAAAACAATGGATAAATGGACATATTCTGTTCCAGAAACAATCAGATAAGAGGATGAACTTGCAACATAAAAATCTGTTAGCATTGATAAAATGCTTGTTGTAACCTTACCTAGTAAGAGAGCTGCAGTAGATGATTACTGCCTTGATCTGTGCTCATCTCGACCTGTAGCAACTTAGGGAATGGCCATGATAAGTCCCTACTTTTGAGTGAAGGAGACTTCCGAACACCCATAAAGCAAAACAGGAAAACTGCCCTTGTCCTGGGTGCAGTACTAAAATACAATAGACCAATAAAAAATAGTTACCAAAACCAACAACAATAAAGATTAAAACCATCATACCACTACCACAGACAGGTGGACACTAAGGGTATAAGTAGCCCCAGGCTCCCGAAAAAAAACTTGACACCCAAAATTTCAAGGCGAAGGAGCTATGGATAGAAAGGGTTGCTTCTATGCTTCCTCCCCCAATACTGAGCCAGCCACTGATAACGGACCTAAGGTACTGCAATTTTCGTACGTTATTTCAATTTCTTTAAGATAGTGTGAGGCAAAAATGGAATTGCATTTCCAGTATGTCGACTGCAGGATAGTCGACAGACATACTATGCCTAAAGGCATTCGAAGTGGCAACATCTCTAATATCGTATGCTTTCACCTTAAAGGAAGGTAGGACATCATTTTCTATTTGAGTGAGTGCCTCGATGATCAAGCTTCTAAGAAAAAATGACAGAGCATTCTTAGACAACGGTTTAGAAGGGTTCTTGGCAGAACATCAGAGGTTACTGGCAGGGCCTTTGGTTCTCTTTGTCCTGTTTAAATAAAACCTCAGTGCCAACACTGGGCAAAGGACCCTTTCCTCCTCCTCTGGTCCTAGAATGTCCATAAGGTTTTTAATATAGAACGAGCATGGCCAGGGATTAGACGGGGACTCGTTCTTAAGCAAGGGAGCCAAGTATGAAGGTGTATACAGCATCTCTCTTCCAGAAACCAATGTGCTTGTCTATAGCCTGCAACTCGTTTAATCTTTTGGCGGTTGCCAAGGCAGCAAGAAAAAGTCTTCTTAGTTAAATTCTTGAACGAAATGGTACGGAGAGGTTTGAAAGCAGGACCCGTTAGTTCACTAGTTTATAAGTTTCAAAAGAATTAATCAGATCTGTTAGGTCTTTATTGGAGGCCAAGTCTACACCTCTATGCTTGAAGACTGATCCCAGCATAGCTATATAGCCTTTAATGGTCGATGGAGAGAGTCCTTTGGAAGTCCTGAGAAAGAGAAGAAAGTCCGCTTTTGGCTTACAGTGGTTTTACCAGATGAGATGTTATTGCTGCTGCACCACCTGTGAAAGATAGCCCATTTGGCCTGGTAGACTCAGCTGTTAGACCTATGTCTACATCTAGAAACAGCTTCCCCATTTTGCTTTGAAAAGCCCTTCACTCTGATGAGTCTCCGGATAGTCTGAAGCCTGTCAGAGCTAGAGTGGATAGTCCTTGATGGAACTTCCAAAGATGAGGCTGTTTGAGAAGATGTGGACTTTGAACTAGTAACCTTGGGAAGTCCACAAGAAACTTGAGAAGGTCTGGAAACCATTCTTTAAGAGGCCAAGAGGGCGCTATCAGGGTCATCGATATGTTTCTGTGACTCCTCAATTTGTTGAGAACCCCCCCTCACCATGCTGAATGGTGGAATGGAGTAGAGGTCCAGGTTTGACCAGTCTGTCAGCATTGGATCTCTTGCCCATGCCTGACCAGGACTGGTGAACAAAGTAGAGGAAGGCGGTAATCCTTCAACGTGGCAAACAGGTTCACTGTCGGCCTGCCCCACAACTTCCAGAGGTTGTCGCAGACACTGGAGTGCAGGGTCCACTCTGTAGCAAGGACCTGACCACGTTGGCTTAATCCATCTGCCAAGACGTTCATCTTTCCACGGATGAATTTGGTAATAAGTCTGACCTGATTCTGGTCTGCCCGTATTAGCAGCTTTGCTGTCTGACAAAGGGAGAACGAGTGGGTTCTGCCCTGCTTCTCGATATAGGAGAGAGCCATGGTGTCATCGGAATGTACCACCATGGTTCTGTTTGCTACTGCTTTTGCAAAATGCTTCAGGTTGACGTGAATGGCATATAACTCCTTGGTATTTATGTGCAGCTTCCTTTGATCCACAGACCACATCATTATTATTAAAAAAGTTTAACCAGACCACTGAGCTGACTATCAGCTCTCATAGGGCTGGCCCAAAGGATTTGGATGAAATGTCAGGTCTAGGCTAGAAGCCTAACACTGGGGCCAAATAGGTCACTCGGTATGTTGATGGATGAATGAAAATGAAATCAAAAGTTGCACAAAGGCATACGCTCTCATACTGGTACACACTCACACAATAAATACATTTACAGGCAGTCCCCAGTTTACGACGGGTCCGGCTTACGACGTTCCAAGGTTATGATGCTTTTCAAATATATTCATTAGAAATTATTTCCCGGTTTATGACACATGTTCTGGGGTTACGATGTGTTGTACGCCGATCCAACGGAAGAAATATGGCTCCAAAACGGCAGAATAATAAAAATTTGGAGGGTTCTTTTTTATGAAAAACTCAATAAAAATGCAGTTTACATCTTTTTCAATACCCCCAAAGCATTAAAATTAAGGTTTTCTTAGGATTTTTGACGATTTTCAACGATTTTTCAGTTTACAACGATTTCTGGTTTACGACGCGGCAGAAAAATGGAACCCCCGTCGTAAACCGGGGACTACCTGTATACTCATGTTTCCATATATATACTCACTAAAAAGGTATATTAAAATTCAAAATAAATTAAGTAAAATTTTAAAATTTAGTTGTTTTAAATTCATTAGGTTTTTGTATTTTTATTATTTACTTTTTATATTTTATCAATTAAATCACAGCTCCTCATGAACATTAAACTGGGTATCACTGAAAATGCTGAAGATTCTGATAAAATTTCTTTTATCATTCTATTTACAAAATTTGATAATCGCTGCAGGATATATTTTGGACATTCACACAGTACATGCTTCACTGCCATCATAAATTTGCAATCTGGGCATTTGGGAGGAGGGCCACATGGACTATTCATTAAGTGTCCATGTGTCAAATCAGTATGGCCTATTCGAAGATGTGTCAGAATTACTTGTGCGTGTCTCTCTCTCTCTGATATGATGAACTCCATTTTTCAACACCAGATTTTACCTGTTTTAATTTATTATTTTCAGGTTCTTCATTCCATAATATTTTGCCATTTACTTACAATGATTGTTTTTATATATCTTATATAGTCACTAATAGGGATGCTTACATTTGCTCTTGTCATGTGGACTGCTTCTTTAGCTGCAGGGATCCAACATATTTCAATACTTTTTTCCATTATTGTACAATTTATGGAGTGAAAACTTAATTTGTTGTACAAAATTATTTTTATGATTATAGCTTTGAATGGCTCCTACAGCGCTTCTGGAGTTGCTATAAATCACAAAATTATCAAATGAGGCCTCGTTAATTATTTTTTTAGGGCTGACGCTATTGCACATAACTCAGCTGTAAATACTGAGGCATTATCTGGTGGAGAGAACTGATATGTTTTGTCTTGGGATACTGCAGCATATCCCACTCTGTATTGTGACTTAGATCCATCGGTATATATTGTGTAATGTGGACCTTTTTGGATTATATGTTCTACTATATGTATGTTGTTTATGTTGTTCTGGGGTATATGAATAACTTTTTGATAAATATTCTAAGTGTGTACAATTCTCATTTTACTCATTGTCCAAGGAGGAGGTAATTCTATATTAAAGGTATCTGTATACAATATTTATATTTAGCGACTCAAATAATCTTCTAGCTCTAACTGGGAAAAGAGGTGAATGATTGTTTACAAACACATCTCTTAATCCAAATAATTTTTGGGCTGGAGAATCATTTGTCTGAATTCTCAGAGCACTCTTCATCGTTACTAGCTCTCTATGGAGAGAGAGAGGTAGTTCACCACATTCAACTTGTAAAGAAGACGTTGGCGATGATCGAAAAGTTCCTGAACACATTCTAAGGCCTTCATTATGAACTGGGTCAAACGTTTTCAGAGTTGCATCTGATGCCAAGCCATATATTTCACTTCCATAATCAAGGATAGACAGTACTGTTGCTTTATACAGTACAGTAAGGGTATGTCTATTGGCTCCCCAAGTAGTGTTCGATAGTTTTTTAATTAGGTTTGATGCTCTTTTACATTTTGATTTCATGTATGTTATAAGGGTTTTCCAGTTCAAGTGAGTATCAAATACTAGTCCCAAAAATTTTGCTGTTTGGCCAATTGGTATGTAATGATTTCTGATATGTAATATTTTCTGATTTTTTAATCTATCTCTTCATCTTTTTTCCACTTTTTATTTTTATAAAACATTACTGCTCAAGTCTCTTGTATAGAAAATTTGAAGCCTACAGATGAGGCCCATTCATCTATTTTTTATTCTAGTTTTATTAATGATTCGCTCTGCATGTTTTATGCAAGATGCTGAATAATATGTGGCAAAATCATCCATATACAAGTTACTTTTAATTCCGATAGTAGATTATTACCGATATCATTTATTGCTAAAGTAAAGTGTGCCTCTAAGGACGCTTCCTTGTGGAACACCATTTTCAAGTGGAAATGCACTTGACAATACATCATCAATTCTCACTTGAAAAGTGCTTGTCAGAAAGTTTTGGATAAACCTAGGTAAGTGTCCACGCATGCTCTTTTTATGTAACATTTTTGATAATGCATATCTCTATGTAGTATCATATGCATTTTCAATGTCAAAAAAGACAGCTATAGTAATTTGTTTTCATTCAAATCCTCTTCATATGTGGTCTTCCAAGTTAGACAGAGAATTCAGTGTAGATCTGATACATTATGACCCAAATTGAGTGGGAGCCAAAATTTTATTTTCTCAAATGTGCCATGTTAGTCGAGCATTTCCCATTTTTTCTAGTAATTCGCATAAACAACTTGGTAAAGAAATTGGTCTATAATTGTTGACACTACTGGGATCTTTTCTCTGTTTTGACCAACAATTTTTATTTTTTTGGGTAAACCTTGACCCTCAAATTTTATTTTTGTGATTTTTAACATTTTCTTATTTTTTGGTTTACTCAGTATATTATATACCTCACAATCTTGGACTCTGGGATATCTTTTTTTAAGAAAGTCCAAGAGAATATTCTTTTCAATTGGTTCGTCACTGTTCTCAGGAAGCACAATGGTACCCTGAATGCTATTCACATGTCATGTTTTTTTTTAGTTTTACATTTATATCACCTATTGCTGTTATAGAAATATAGTCCCCAGATTGACTCTGTTGTGGCCTCTACAAGCCACATCTTTTACCTGTCTAAATGACATTTCTGTTGTTGAATGTCTGTTTAATAGGTAGTTTTCTAACTTCAGGGCTAATATATTCTGTTCTGTTTCTAAAGTTAGGAACCTTGATCAACTTCCACTCCCAAAGAGGGAGTCGAAGTGAGTCAAGGTTGGGTCAAGACGACATTTACTTCTTCTGGGTTTGTTTTGTACTGGAGCATAAGGTTCCAGTGTAATTACATATTGATTTTGTTTCGATTTTTCTAAAGAAGGGTTGCCAGATGAGTTTCCAATGGTTGTCAACTGTGACGTGTCGCTACCACCAAAGGGTCCAGGGGTACACAAATCCTTATAATGACTTGTCATAAAGATTGGGGGTAGGAAAAAAAAAAAAAGTAAACTTGAAAACCTTAAAAAGATATCATCAGCCTTTCATGGAGTTTATTATTCCACCATTGGCACAAGTGAGAACTGACTCCCACATGTCAGCCCCCTGCCCTACCCCACAGGAGGATGGCACAACATGATTAGAGTGGCCCAAGTGTAAGTCAAACCCACTTGCCAGGACTTAGAGTATTACAAGAATACAATCGTCCCCCACCCTAATCATATCATGGGCAAACAGGATTGAATGCCGAGAGTCCTATCCCCAGAACCAGGCCCCCTGGAATCCGTGGTCCAGCCCTAATGAATAGTTCTGCCTTTGAGATATCAATGTGACAACTCTCAGGTCCGAACATTATCGGTCAGTCGGTCCTACCACAATTCTCACTATTTAGCTTTGGATATAAACCCATTCCCAGCTATGATATCTTTTCCTATTTATCAGGTCCAGTAAATTTTAGCAAAAGTGGAAAATTCCACAAAAATTAATCCAATGAAATATATAATGCTATATGGGACTCTTGGGCTCAAACCCGGGATCAAATTCCTGGGGTTCAAGAGCCCCCTCACCAGGTCAAGGTGGTCCCATATCGAGGTGGGTCCACAGACCAAATGCTGGAAGCTTCCAGAGTGTCCAGAAGAGCTCCCAACCCCTGGTCTGAGGCGTCTGCATAGAAGGAGAGGTTGGGGCTCGGAAGTAGTAGAGACTTTCCCACTGAAAGCCTCTCCCTGGACGTCCACCACTGGAGATCCTCCTTTATTTCATTTGGAACTGGGAACATCACTGTCCTGTTGTTGTCTTCTGTTCCAGCTTGCGTGTAGAAAGAACTGAAGGGGTCTCATATGAAGTCTTCCTAGCTTCACAAGCTGTTCTATGGATGACAGGGTTCCCAGCAGACTCATCCATCGATCCGCTGAGCAAACTGGAAGCGAAAGAAGGTCCTGTGCTGACTGAAGGCAGGACTCTATCTCCTTTGGGAAGGGAAAAGCCCAAAAACTCAAGAGTAGATCCTCATCCCCTAATAGAGAATCTCCTGAGTTGGGGCTAGTTGGGACTTCTCTTGGTTTGCTAAAAGTCCGAGTTCCTCAGTAAGAAGAAGGGTAGTCTGCAGATCCTTCGTGCACTGTTCCTGAGACTGTAAGCGGAGGAGCTAGTCGCCTAGGTACTGTATAGGGTTATGTTGACACCTAGGAGGTGAAACCATCTCGCGAGGGGTAACAGGACTCGCATGAATATTTGTGGGACATTGGAGGGCCTGAAACTGGAAGACTTTGCCCCTGAAGACAAATGTCAGGTACTTCCTGGACTCCAAATGTATTGGAATGTGGAAATACACGTCCTGCATATCGAGTGTTATCATCCAATCGCCCTGTTGGATGGAGGATAACACTGATTTGCCTCCATTTTGAACTTCATCTTCTGTATGAAGAAGTTCAAAACACTGATGTCGAGGACAGGTCTCCATCCCCCTGATGACTTGGGGACCACAAACAAGCAATTGTAAAATCCTCTTGAAGTCCGATCCCCCACTACCTCTATGGTTTTCTTCCTTAGGAGGGAAAACACTTCCTCTGAGAGAGGTACGAACTTCTCGGAGCCCTCCGAGTATGCCGTCAATGCGATCGGCAAATTCACGAGAGGAGGATACTCTAAGAACGGCATTGAGTAACCCTCTTTGAGAACTTTGATCGTCCAAGGCTCCACACCTCTTGCACTCCACCTCTGCCAGAAGAGGGAGGGTCTGGCCATCCCACGGGCGCACGAAGGATAGAGGAGTCACTTTTTGGAAGAGGTTTTGGTTGAAGTCCTTTTGATGGACTTGGTGGAGAAAGGCCCCTTGGAGTGGGGTCTCGAGAAAACCTCTTTTGCAGAGGGGAGACAGACTTGGCAGAAAAGGCACAAAGTTCCTTGGGGCGCTTTGAAGATTGTGCAAGAAGGTCTTGGGTTGATTTTTTCTGTAAATCAGTGGCAATCTCCTTCACTGCTGACTGAGGGAACAAATACTGCTTATCCAACGGAGAATATAAAAGCGCAGACTTCTGAACAGACGTCACTCCTCTCATGATGAAGGAGCACTAGAACTCCCTCTTCTTTAAAACTCCCGTGGCAAAAAGATCTGCAACTCTGAAGGAGCCATCCCTCACTGCCTTATCCACACAGGATAAAACGCCCAGCCAATCCACAGCCAAGTTGGGCGCTAAAATGTCGTGATCTTCTATTTTCCTGACGAGAGCTCCTATCAACCAATCCAGAAGGCTGAAGACTTCCAGTACCTTAAGCAAGTGCTTCACAAGGTGATCAAACTCCGAAGAAGTGAAGAACACTTTAGCTGAAGAAAAAACCGAGCGACGAGCCGAGTCTATCAAACCTGAGAAGTCACCTTGGGAAGAGGCAGCACCTCTCAAGGAAGGAGTTTCTCCGGTCGAATAGGAGAGATATCTCCTGGCCGTCAATCTAGCAGGAGGAAAGGCAAGAGCGGCCTTCCCTTGTTCCCTCTTAACGGACAACCAATCTTCTACCTCTCTAAGTGCCTTTCTCGCAGACGAAGAGAGAATCATCTGAGGTAGGCACAAACTAGAATCTGCTGGGTTTCTCAGAAGGAATGTGGAAGTGGGCAACACTGGAGCAGCTGGTTGGAAGTGCGAGGGGATGGTTGCCAAAAAATATCTCATAAAGGAAGTATAAAACAAAGGAGGGGGGTCTGGTACTATTACTACTTCCTCCTCTGAAGAAACAGGAGAAAAAATAAGGTCTTGAGAAGGCTTATATGAAGGGGGAGCCTTATCCAGAAGGCCCAAAACATCTTCCAACTGCTTCTTGATATGCACGAAAGAAGGATCTTCAGGCAAGTGAGTGGGAGACGATGATGTAGGTGTGCATTCAGTGGAAGTCGAGTGGACAGCTGGCGCCGAGCACTCGGTTAACGCCGAGTGCTTTGTGGGAGCCAAGCTGGCTCGAGGTGGGTGCTCAGGGGAGCAAGGCGGCGCTCTAGAGTCTGAGACGAGCTCTCGACAACTGGGAGACGGTCTGGCAAACACTCATATGGGCACCCAGAAGAAGGAGAGCGTTTCTTAGAAGAGTGCTTATGAGCTGAGTGATGAAGTTCAGCATGTGAACGCTCAGAAGAAGAACGAACAGGACCGCGCCACGTACTGCAACCCGATTGCAGACTAGCGGAACAGTCTTTTGCATGCTTCAGAGAAAAGGGAGAGGCGTCTCCATCATGACGTCTCTTCAAGGGATAAGATTCACCTGGGAAGCGCCAAAAACGCCTCTTATTAGTACTAGAGTCACTACTGGAGTCAGACAATAACTGGTGGGTGCTCACTGTGGCACCTTTCCAACAGCTGTCAGAATTACAAAGCACTGAGTCGGATGAGGGGGCGACTGCCTGTGAGCAAACCCTGCTAACCTCCTTTGGACCTCCAATGTGTCTGCTCCCAGGTTCAGGGGAGTGTGGCAGTGACCTTCGTCTGGGAGCGTCAGCGGGAAGGCCAGCCACCTCCTCCACTGGCACTGACATTTGTTTAATACTCTGCACTTCACCCATAAGGACTTTAAGCGATTCACCCAACTTAGCCACAGTATTAACTACGAGATTGAATTTATGATCAACCTTACTCTCGAGGCTGGCTACAGTACCAGGATCAGAAGCATGGGAGCCAGGAATAGGAGTTGATGGAGAATTATTAGGAGGACTAAGGATGATATTTCAAGTAAGGACAACCTCTCTCTCTCTCTCTCTCTCTCTCTCTCTCTCTCTCTCTCTCTCTCTCTCTCATTGATAAATAATTTTAAATAATTTCACTCTCTTAAGTAAGGACAACACTAATCTCTCTCACTCTATGACAATTAGTTAGGTTCCAATGAAAAGTTCACGTCTGTGAATTCGCGCAACTCGAATTGTGTAAGATCGAGGTATAACTGTACTAGCGAAAATGTTGACGACATCCAGGTTAGGAATGTTGAGCCTTTCGGAAAGTACTGCAGCTCCCTAACATGACAAAGTAGTGATTGATCTGGATCATCGATTACAAAGTCCAAGGAGGAGGGGTTCAAGAGCGACTCAAACCTGGCAAAAGATGTCGACGGATTCGGAGTCGGCAACGACATCCAAGGAGTCAGTATTGATCCCCTTACCTTGTAGGCTCACATCAAAGAAGGTCCATGAAGATCGTCCACCTTCTACACCAAGGCCAGAGCGAGATGAGAGATGGTCCTAAGCTGGCAGATCTCTGCCCGATTCTCACAAGGGCGCGTGCAAAGCACAAGACAGGAACCCTAACGACAGTCATATGCCACCCGGGACCTCAGGTCCCTGGGACGGCAAGACCGAAAGAAGCTTCTCATCAGTAGCTACATCTCAACTGAGGAGAAAAAGGCTACTTTCAGATGGAAGACTAGGCCGCATGGGGCCTACATCCTCCACAACTGAAACAGAGGGAAGTAACCCTCAGTGGAGAATACAATGAATCCGCAACCTGCTGAAGAGCAACTCTGACCCGAGAAGAAGTCCAATCAATGACACCAACCAGCGAAGAAAGATCCAGTCCCTGGAACAGTGCTGCAGAGGACCGCAAGAGATATCCAGCTGTCCATTGCCATGTAGCAAGAAGGCTATGCTTGCAAGGGAAGCAGGGATGTACTGCCTGATGAACCATTTCTTGCGTAACCGACACAGGAGGTTGGGTCATGGAGAACTCTTCTCAATGCCTCAGAAGCAAAGCTATCGCGTCAGGCGGCAGGCGAGGTCTTCCAGTATTTGTCTATGACTCAGGGTGAACAATGCTTGTTGAACCCCTAGCAAATCAGATAAATATGGAGGGAAGACGCAGATATCGACGGTTTCCCATGAGGACAGCATGCCTCATTGTAGCAGCCCATGGGTCAAGTACAAAGGAGCAGAAAAACCTACAGACTTTTGTTGTACTGGGAGGCAAACAGAAAGTTCCCTGTTTAATCCCAGCATTTTATTTTTCAAGGGCAAGGTTTGGCCTCTGAACTTTATTTTTGCTATTTTGAAAGATTAATTTTTGTCTTTCCTGCTTGGGACCTCATATAGTTCACAGTCTTCAACATTGCTGTACCTTTTCTGTAATGAATCTAGAAACAATGATTTGTTTTGTATTTCTTCTTCTAGATTTGGTAATATCACTGTGCCTTGTACACTGTTCATGGTATCGGGCCTTGTACACTGTTCATGGTATCATGCCCTGTAACGCTTATATTTATGTTCTCTATGTTTTTAATATTTTGATAATTTTCTGACTGGATTCGGTTGTTGTTTCAACCAACCATTCCCTTTTTTTAATCTGTCTTATGCTCATCTCTTGTGATGGGCATTGGTTCAACAAGTAATTTTTCAATTTTAATAAGGATATTTCTTAGTTGGCTTGTAAATTCAAAAACCTTGACCAGTTTGATTCTCCCAAAAGGGAATCAAAGTGAACCAAGGTTGAGTCAGGTCTATATTTTCTTTTGTTTATTCTTTTAGGCTCGAAAGGGCCCATGGCTGAAAAGTTTGAACTATTTTTTGTTTATTTTTTTGATATGGACACAGGCACAGAAACATCTGGCTCAAAGGAGAATGGTTCCATTGTAACAATGCCAGATTCTTTTTCTACAGGGATAACCTTTTCCTTGCATGGGTCGTCAACATTTGGAGAATTTTCAATCTCCAAGGTGGGGGCAGAGGTCATCATCTGTGCCAAAACAGTATCATCAGAGGGCCCAGGGGTACTCGATTCTTTATTCTTACTGTTCATAAAGATCGAATAGACAGAAAAAAAACCTGAAAACTTTAAAAAGATATCATTAGCCTTTCACAGAGTTTATTCTTCCACTAATGGCACAAGTGAGAGCTGACTCCTAAATGTCCGCCCCCTACCCTACCCCACAGGGGATGGCACAATACGATTAGAGTGGCCCAAGTGTAAGCCAAACCTGCTTGCTGGGACTGAGAGTATGACAAGAATACAATCACCCCACCCTAATCATATTATGGGCAAACCAGATAGAATGCCGAGAGTCCTATCCCCACAGCTAGACCCCCCTGGAATCCATGGCCCAGCCCCACAGAATAGTTCTGCCCTTGAGATATCAGTCTGATATCCCTCAGGTCCAAACATTATCAAGTAGTTTGCAAGGTGGTCGAATCCTTGGAATGCTTAGACGACTGGGCCAACGTCTTGCGTAGATTTCTTTAGAAAATTTGATGCAATTCCCTTGATTGTGTCCTGCGGGAAGAGATGATGCTGGTCTAGTGGCATGAACAACAGGGCTGACTTCTGAGTTTGTGTAACTCCCTTAGAAGTAAAGGAGCACCAGAGCTCTCTTTCTTTAGTAGTAAAAAGGGTGGAAAGTTCTAGGGAGCCATCTCTAATAGCTTTGTTGGCACAGGACAGAACCCCGAGCCAGTCCGAGGTGATATCTGCTGCTAGCTCCTGGTGGTCCTCGATCTTCTTGGCCAGTGTGCCCACCGTCCAATCCAGGAAACTAAGGACCCTGACGACCTTAAAAACGTCTTTCACTAGATGATCTAGTTCTGCAGAAGAAAACATTATCTTTGCCGACATGAATGCAGAACGGCAAGAAGAGTCAATGAAATCAGAGAAGTCCCCTTGGGAGGAGGCAGTAACTCCCAAAGAAGGAGCTTCACCGGTCACATACGATAAGTATCTCCTGCAGATACAATAAGAGGGAGGAAAAGCGAAAGATGCTTTGCCCTGCTCCCTTTTGTCCGAAAGCCAGTCTCCCACCTCCTTGAAAGACTTCTTAGAAGACGAAGAAAGTAACATCTTGGGAAGTCTTGTTCTGTTGCCCAGCTGATTCCTCATTAAAAAGGTTGAGGCAGGTGATGATGGGGCAGCTGGGCCAAAAAATATGGGCTACATGACCTACCCCCCGTACAACAAGCAAAACTGGTCGGAATCCACTAACACAGAATATAAAGCAGCTGTCCATCCCTTCACATCCTTCTTGCCTATGTTGTTCACACTACTGTGAAAGCAAACACCATACATTCAGAAAGAAAACAGGTGCAACTCCAAGCCAGGCAGAATGTACACACTTCTAAAATGAATGACAGCCAATTAAAAAGTGCTGGTTTACCACCAATTAACCACCTTTATACTAAGCTTCAATGACCATTTCCACTTCACTCTGAGGAATACTCCTATATATGAGTCTATGGTTTGCATTTCTGCAGGGACAATCAATGTAGTTCATGTGCTTGGCTGGAAATTAACTGGCATTATCTCAGAAGCATCCCTTAATAACTTACAGCATTTTTTATTTTTATACAACTACCTAGGTAACAGCTACAATTTTCTTCATTGAGGAATTCATAAAAAATGTAAAGTACTTGTAGACTGCAGAAATTAATTCTGAAAGGAAGATGCATCCTTGTCTGCAATACTGCCATACATCCCATAGCTTTCTAGCATGGGTTAGGTCAGAGGTGACCCAAAAATCTAGTTAATTGCATCCCTGCATTTTACTCAATGACTTGTGGCATACTAATTTTAGCTACCCAAGTCCCCACCAGGTAAGGTCAGGGCACCATGGATTAGGTTATATTAGGATGCCTCCTTGTATTTCACTCATATCTATTCTCCCCCCTAGAAACCCCAGTTTTCACTGGATATCTCATACTGTTAAGCACAGAAAGGATGTGTTATGGGTTAACTATGAATTTCATATGAAAATGAGTGTACAATTCATTAAAATCACATGAGAAACTACTGGCAAATGAAAATTTAATGATGAACTTGATCAGAACATGGGTAACTTGTAAGATTTAATCAACTAGCATGATTAATTTTATAGCCAAGCATACATACCTATTAAAATAAATGGGATCAGAGAAAATTTACGAAACCACAAATGATGAGGTAAACAGCAATACCTGGTCTATATAAGCTAATATTAATTTGACATTGACAATCAGTAAGGTAGAAAAGGGCTAATGAAATCAAATTCCATCATGTGTCCATTAGAACTATCTGATGTGCTCTTGGTGAGACCTGAATTTTCATTCCTCAGCGTGTGGGGGAGTATTCATCAATACCACTGCAAACTATCTTAGGCTGCTTGTCTTCCCTGACACCCTAGGCTATTCCCACTATTGGAAGGAGACTTCTGGGCTCAGCTACCCTGTGCTACTGTGCCCGAGATCAGTGTCCACACATTTTTTGAAGTACAACGTCTTCAACTACATTATTACTTTTCGGCAATGTTAATGAGCTATACAGCATCTTGGTGCATTAGGGAAGATCATCTTACCCTTTCGTCTGGATCATCGAAAATCTGAAGAACGAGATTGGTCACGATGACAGAAGTGGCAGGAGGCTGTTGCTGGGTGTCATCTTCCTCTGATTCTGACACGGAGCCATTACCCATCATCTCTCCATCCTCCTCGTCATAATTTTCCATTCCTATGTCGTCGATAATCATAATCTCTTCTTCTACTTGACAAGTAATGTCAAAGTCAACTATGACGTTTCTATACAAAACACTTCGCCGATAGACTGGAACGGATCGCTTACTTTACAAACGCTATGAGGAATAACCAAAACAAAAGGTATAAGAGAGAAAACGGCGTTAAGTTTGTGAAATTTTAAGAAAACTTAATATATTTTTGTCAAGTTGAATCATTTAAAAAATTGAGAAATATTTTATCACAACTTAAAATAATTAGCAGCTGCATGAAATACATTTTAATGACTGTAGTATCTCTTACAAAGTTAAATGTAAGCATTTCCTCTTTAGGTAGGCAATGCATTGTAGTATGAGAAGGCCATCATTATTCCTTGTGCTGTTATTATTATGAATGTGAGCTCAATCACTTTTATTCATTTTATCTATTACTATCACATCATTTGTCGTGGAGTGAGAGGTTGTACGGATCGGACGTGTTTTTGCGTTGCTCCGAGTGAAACAGTGCAATTACGGACGAAGTTGTTTTGAACTCTGTCCCATCCCCATTAATGGAGTTACCTAGTCGTTATGACTATTAAAAACACTGTAGTGATCTGTCCTTCTTGCAAGAATGAAGATAGTGAGCAAGGAGAATGGATTGGATGCATCACAAAGAATGTGTGCATCTTGATGAAGTAAGAAAAACACTACGAAACTGAAGTGGCTACGCCCAAACTGCTATGAGTATGCCTGGAAATGGCGAGATAATTATAAAAGTCTCGCTTAAAAAGGAAGTTGAGAGTTAAAAAGCCAAAATTGCTGAATTGCAGGATCAGCTGTCCCCTGCACTTGACGATAGGAGTGCGCAGTCTGCACATGGACGAAATTTGAAAATCTTGAAATGAAAGTTGATTTAAGTATGAAAAATATGGCTGGTCCTCAACCTGAGGAGATAACTTATGCTGACAAAGTTAAACGAAAGAATTTGTTGATCATTAAGTCAAAACAACAGCCTGAGAAGGTCACTGAAAGGAATGATGTTGCAAATGTCTTAAATGACATCCCTATTATTGATACGAGGTCGACGAAGCATGGGCATGTTATTTTAAATTTTGCAGATGAACGTATTCGGGGCGTGGTGGCGAATAAGGTTAGCAACGAGGTTCAGGGAACTGACATTAAGAAGATTGGAAAATATAAACTTAAGATCATGATTTGGAATACATATGAAGCAGACGGGATGTGGCAAACGGCGTAATTGAGAGGAACAGTTATTCGCAATCAATCTCTGAAATTGATAAGAAGATATCAGTTGTGCTTAAAAAGCCAGCCTCCAGCGGAAAGTTTCATTGGATACTGAAGTGTGAGCCTGTGGTTAGGAAGGTTGTTCATGATAATGGCGACAAAGTGAAACTAAGGTGGGGCATCTATACGGTGAGAGACAGGTATCATGTCATCACTTGCTGTTATTGTCAAAGATATGGTCGCTTAGAAAAAAATTGTGGGTTAAAAAATAAAGCTGATGAGTTAACATGTGGAAAATGCACAGGAAATCACAGGAAAAAGGTCTGCAACGCTGTTAGAATGCGCTGTATTAATTGTGAGACACAAATATCATAAATATGATCATGCGGTGAACTCAAAAGAATGCAAAGCTCTAGACTATGAGATGAAGATTGCTGCTAACACAGATCGTGGATATACTGTACTTGCTAACGGAAATTTAAAATGTGGTTATGTGAATATCTTCTGCGACGAGCTCCCCCGGACTACTAGGGTCTTCCCGTAGACTTTTTCCACTGAGGAGGGGTCGCCGTTGGCTCTGGGCTCGGTTCTTAACCCAAGGAGGACCCAGGGCAGCTGGTATTTCCAATTCTCAGAGGAGCAACGAGCCATGAGGGACGCCTTTAGAGACCTGTGGAACCTTTCCATCATTCCGTTGGCTGCGGGGTTGTAGGCGGTGGTGCTGTGGTGAGTGGTCCCCATTAGGCATGCCAGGGAGGTCCACAGCTCGGACAGGAAAGCGGGTCCTCTGTCTGTTGTTATGTGGTCCGGGATACCAAACCGGCTGATCCAGCTGGAGAGTAGGGCTTCCATGCACGCACTGGAGGTGGCTTCTTCCATGGGTGTAGCTTCGGGCCACCTGGTGGAGCGGTCAACAACTGTTAGAAGGTATCTGGCTTCTCCTGATCGGGGAAGAGGACCCACTACATCGACGTGGATGTGTCCGAAGCATCTCTTTGGCTGGGGAAACTCGCCCATGCCAGATTCGGTGTGCTGTCCTACTTTGCTGGCTCGACACTACATATACTGACTTGCCCAGGCCGTCGCGTCCTTCCGTATGCCATGCCAGATGAACTTCTCCATCAGCAGCATGGCTGTTGTCCTTCTGGAGGGGTGGGATAGGCTGTGGATGATGTCGAAGACCCGCCAACGTCTGGAGGCAGGCACTGGGGGCGGGGGCGTCCAGTGCTAATGTCACTCAGTAATGTTGATCCTCCTAAGCTGAAGGGCATGTCCTCCCACTTCAGCGACGTGACGGCTGTACGGTAGGCGGGGGTCTTGGGGTCAGCAGCCTGCTTGTGGGCGAGGTCCTCGTAGTCGATCCCGAGCTGTACTGAGTCAATCTCGATCCTCGAGAGGGAGTCAGCTAGTGGGTTCTTCCTGCCGGGGAGATATTTGATGGTGCAGGTGAATTCTGCGATGGCCGCAAGATGCCGCTGCTGCCTAGAGGACCATGAGTCCCCCAGCTTTGTGAAGGCGTGGACCAGCAGCTGGTGGTCAGTCCAGATTGTGAAAGTTCTCTCCAGGAGGAACTTGAAGTGCTGTACCACCTGGTAAGCTGTGAAGAATTCCCGGTCGAAAGTGCTGTAGCAGGACTCAGTGGGGCTGAGCCTCCTGCTGAAGAAGGCGATCGGCTGGGGGGTCCCCTTGATGACTTGTTCCAGAACAGCTCTGCAGGTGACGTAGCTGGCGTCCGTCGTCAGCTGGAGGGGAGCGTTGGGGTTTTGGTGGGCTAGGGATGTTGCTTTGGCAAGGGTGGCCTTCGTCAGGAGGAAGGCCTTCTGCTGGTCGGGGCCCCACACTAAGGATTTTGGACGTCCCTTGAGGACCTCCGTCAGAGGTGCCATGGTGTGAGCAATCCCTAGGATGAATCTTCTGTAGTAGACCATCCTGAGGAATTCTTGTACAGCCCTGATGGAGGTAGGGGTGGGGAACTTCTCGATGGCTTCGACCGTCGATACATCGGGCGGACACCCCCTGGGGATATCTCATGGCCCAGGAATTCCACCTTTTTGACACCGAAGGTACACTTGTCGAACCTGACAACGAAGCCATTTTCCTACAGGTGCTGCAGGACCTTCCAGATGTGCCGCAAGTGTTCCTTCTGGGATCTGGAAAAAATTAGGATATCGTCGACATAGCAGACACAGAAGTCCAGGTCCCCCAGGATGCTGTCCATCAACCTCTGGAAGGTCGCACCCGCATTTGTAAGGCCGAAGGTGGAGACGGCGAAGACGTAGGACCTGAAGGGCGTGATGATGGCGGTTTTGGGGATGTCCTCTGGCACTACTGGTACCTGAAAATATGATTTTAAGAGATCCATTTTTGAGAAAATTTTGGCCCCGTGGAAAGAGGCCATCAGGTCCTGCATGTTTGGCAGGGGATAGTGGTTGGGCTCTGTTGCAAGGTTCAGCTGCCTGTAGTCGCCACAGGGCCTCCAGGTGCCGTCTGCTTTCTGCACCATGTGATGGGGGGATGCCCACGGGCTGGGAGCCTTCCTGTATATGCCCATTCTCTCCATCTCAGTGAAGGCCTTTTTGGCCTCCTGAAGGCGCTGCGGGGGAAGTCGTCTGAACTTTGCGTGCATTGGGGGCCCTTCATTTTGATGTAATGGTATATCCCGTGTTTTGCAGGAGCCCCGGGCATCTGGCAGAGCTTGGGTTTGAAGACCTCCAGGAACTCCTTCAGGAGGGAACTGTATTGGTGGGGCACGACAGAACAGGTGGAGGGCTCCTTGGGGCCCGGCAACAAGGGCAGGGACTGGCAGGAGTCGGTGTCCAGCAGGCATTTGTGGCTGACGTCGACTGCCAGTCCGAAGTGGGCAAGGAAGTCCGCCCCTAGGAGTAGGGTCCTGACGTTGGAGAAGATGAATTCCCAGCTGTACCTCCAGCCAAGGATGGAGATCGACAGGAGCTTGGTGCTGTAGGAGAGGATGGGCGTCTGCAGTCCTCTCCTGAAGGCGGGAACATCGAAGGCACGGCTCCTGTGTCGACCAACATCATCCTGCTGGAGATGGTGTTGTGGACGTAGAACCCTACTGGTAAGGGGCACCTGGGTGTTTCTGCTGCTGTTGCTGCCATGGTGGCCTGTGCGGTTGGCTGCCGCCTCCTCCATTTTTTGGAGGGAAGAAAGGGCAGGGGGCTTCGCATCTCCGGGCAGCTCTCCTGAACCTCCGGCGGTAATAGCAAAGCCCCGGCCCCTCCCTCTTCTGCCAGTGGGACGGCCTTTTCTGTTTGACGGCATTGACGGCCTCCATGGTTGGGTCCTCCGGCAGGAGGCAGTTGGCAGAGTGTGCAGGAGTGGTCACCCGCTTGGCTGCCTTCGTGGAATCCGTCAGCTGCTGCACTACCCTGATCAGGTCCTCGACCGGCAGGGTATATGTGTCCGTGGTTTGCCTACGGACCTCCGGCAGTAGCTGCAGCAGGAAGATCTCCCTCTACAGGCTGATTTCTTTGCGCCTGCCATTGCTGTCAGTCTCGGGGAGGAGGAGGAGGTTCTGGAGGGCATGCCACGTTCCCAAGAGGTTTCCCTCCTGCCAGGGGTTAAGGGCGAGGTCGAGGGCATGGGCAGCTCTTTCGGAGACCGGCAGGGAGCAGGTCTCGACGAGAGTAGCTTTTAGTTCTTGGAAGGTGGCGGGGACCGACGTCATCAATAACCACAGGGTGACCTTCCTGTATATCTCCTCCGGGAGGGCGTTGATGGCGATGTCGGCCTTCAACACCTCGTCTGTTAGGCCTGCTACCCTGAACTTCCCCTCGACCCTGTAGAACCAGGACGCTGCGTTTTCCTTGGTAAATGATGGCAGCCTTATGTTAAGGGCCGTCTTTGGTTGTTCTGTCAGGGGGGTCATTGTGTGGGGTGCAGGTACCGGCATAGAGGTGCGCATGGGAGCGGGTTGTGAGAGGAAGGTGTCTGCCTCCAAGAGGTTCGCGGTAATTTGTACGGGATTGGGAATGTCCACATCCATGCTCGTTTCACACTCTCACTAGGACTGGAAACACTTGCGTCAAAACACGCTGGGGGAGCGTGCTATGTGGGTCTGCTAATGATGCTGGTGACCTGCTGACGAGGGTTGGTAAATGCCCGAACGCTTTGTTAGAGCGCTGTAGTTAGTCCGTTAGGGGTGTGGGTGAGGTTCATCGGGCCAAGACTTAGTCGCCGTTTGGGTCCGTTAATGGCTTCTGGGAACCACTCCGTGGGTCACCACTGTGAGAGGTGCGAAATAATGAGCAGGAAGACAAGTACTGCTAGTATACTGATGAAGCGATCTGCTTATGAAGTGGTGTGCGGACATCTACGTACTTTGCAGAGACCACGGGTACAAAGATTTACAGGTGACCTGAGGTCAAACTATTTCTCTACAAAAACAGTACAGGTTCATACAGAAAACTTGATTAATAATGTCTGATTTGTTACAAAAATATTCCGTTACATGTACATAATGCATGATCATTTGGAAAGACAATAAGATACATAATTTACAAATATGGTGGTAGCATGGGTTTTTGCCGACCCCAGGTCGATGTGAAGGCACCACAGAAAACGGGATGTTCATTATAGAGAATGCTTTGAGTGGGGACTTTACAACATCAGTGCAACCTGTTTTAGGTCATTTGTCCTTCCTTTATTAGAATATTGTTCTCTGGTATGGATGTCTGTATCTGCCAGAGATTTATCTATTTTAGATAGAGTGGTTCGTGGTAGCAGGTTTCTGTTCCTAATATTAGCAGTCATGTCCTTGGACCATTCACGGATGGTCTCTTGTTTGTCAATTTTTCATAAGCTGTATTTTATCAGAGAATTTTCACATTCACAATTGATCCCTGATCCCATTTTCCTGCCAAGAACAACCAGATTCGTTGAACAGCTGTCTGGTTTCTGCACCATATGGAGGGGAGACGCCCACGGGCTGGAGGCCTTTCTGCATATGCCCATACGCTCCATCTTGGCGAAAGCATCCTTGGCCTCCTGAAGGTGCCGAGGGGCGAGTCTCCAGAACTTTGGGTGTGTTGGGGGACCCTTTGTTTTAATGTGGTGGTAGATTCCATGCTTTGCAGGGTCCCTGGGCACCTGACATAGTTTGGGCTTGAACATGTCTACGTCCGCGACACCGTCTCCGGCAGGATGATGCTGGTCGACACAGGGGCCGTTAGATCAATCTTACCGGCATCCAGAGAGGACCTCAAGCGTAAACCGGATCCGGCTGCCTCCCTGACGGCCACCAACGGATCCCCCATCCTCTCCTATGGCACCAGGCCCCTGTCGATCTCCATCCTTGGCCGGAGTTATTCCTGGGACTTCGTCATCGCAGACATAGGGACCCCGCTCCTGGGTGCTGACTTCCTTGCTCACTTCAGGCTGGCAGTCAACATCGGGCAGAAGCGCCTCCTTGACACCGACTCCTGCCGGTCCCTCCTGTTGGCAACGGGACCCAAGGCGCCCACCATCTGCTCCACCGCCCCCCACCAGTATGCACAGCTGCTGATGGAGTTCCCGGATGTGTTCAGGCCCGAGCTCCGCTAAATCCCTGGGGCCCCAGCCAAATATGGCATATACCATCATATAAAAACTAAGGGCCCCCTTACACATGTGAAGTTCCGGAGGATTCTCCCACCACGCCTTCAGGAGGCCAAGAAAGCATTCGCTGAAATGGAGCGGATGGGAATCTGCAAGAAGGCCTCCAGCCCGTGGGCCTCCCCCCTCCACATGGTGCAGAAACCGGATAGCTCCTGGAGACCCTGCGGCGACTACAGGCGTCTTAACATTGCAACGGAACCCGACCACTACCCCCTGCCGAACATGCAGGACCTCATGGCCTCCTTTCATGTGGCCAAAATATTCACTAAGTTAGATCTTTTAAAATCATATTTTCAGGTACCGGTCGCACCAGAGGTTATACCAAAGACCGCCATCATCACGCCTTTCAGGTCCTACATGTTTGCCGTCTCCACCTTTGGCCTGAGGAACGCCGGGGCGACTTTCCAGTGGCTCATGGACAGCATCCTGGGGGACCTGAAGTTCTGTGTCTGCTACATAGATGATATCCTTATATTTTCCAGGTCCCACAGTGAGCACCAGAAACACATCCGGGCAGTCCTGCAGCACCTGCAGAAGAATGGCCTCATCGTACGGTTTGACAAGTGCACCTTTGGCGTCCAGAAAGCTGCCTTCCTGGGGCACGAGATATCCCCGGCAGGTGTCCACCCGCTCACATCCAAGGTCGCAGCCATCACCAGATTCCCTGTCCTCACCTCCGTCAAGGCCGTCCAGGAGTTCCTCGGGATGGTGAACTACTACAGGCGGTTCATCCCCGGGGTCGCGCACACCACGGCCCCCTGACGGAAATTCTGAAAGGCCAACCAAAGTCCTTGTTCTGGGGACCCAGCCAGCAGCAGGCCTTCTCCCTGACGAAGGCCGCCCTTGCCGAGGCAACCGCCTTGGCACACCAGGATCCCAGCGCCCCCCTCCAACTAACGACGGGCACCAACAACGTTGCCTGTGGTGCTGTCCTGGAACAGGTCATCGGTGGCGTTCCCAAGCCCATTGCCTTCTTCAGCAAGAAGTTCAACCCCGCAGAGGCCCGCTACAGCACCTTCGACAGGGAACTCTGTGCAGTGTACTGAGCAGTCCTGGCACTTCAAGTTCCTCCTGGAGGGCACACCCTTCACAATCTTCATGGACCACCAGCCGCTGGTTCACGCCTTCACCAAGCAGGGGGACACATGGTCTTCCAGGCAGCAGTGACATCTCTCAGCCATTGCCGAGTTCACCTGCTCTGTTAGGTACCTCCCCGGCAAGAAGAACCCCGTGGCGGACGCCCTCTCCAGAGTCGAGCTGAATGCGGTGCAGCTCGGGGTAAATTATGAAGACCTCGCCAGGGAACAGATCGCGGACCCAGAAACCCCAGCCTACCGCACCGCCGTCACGTCCCTGAAGTGGAGGGACGTGCCCCTCACCTCTGGGGGCCCAAGTCTCCTCTGCAACGTCAGTACCGGCCAGCCCGCCCCTTGGTCCCAGCCTCCCGCCGCCACCAGGTATTCGACATCATTCATGGCCTCTCACATCCCTCTGGCAGGACAACAGCCAAGCTGCTGTCAGGGAAGTTCGTCTGGCACGGAGTGCAGAAAGACGCGAGGACCTGGGCGAAACAGTGCCTGCAGTGCCAAACCAGCAAGGTGGGACGTCACACACAGTCCGGGGTAGGCGAGTTCCCGCAACCAGAGCGCCGCTTCGGCCGCATTCATATCGACGTCGTCGGGCCCCTTCCCCCATCAGGTGGGTCCAGATATCTTCTGACGGTGGTAGATCATTCAACGAGGTGGCCTGAAGCCACACCAATGCAAGAATCCACCGCCAGCACATGTGCCGAGGCCCTGCTCTCCAGTTGGGTCAGCCGCTTCAGCGTCCCAGGCCACATCACAACCGACAGGGGCCCCGCTTTCCTGTCCGAGTTGTGGTCCACCCTGGCTTGGCTGCTGGGGACAATGCATCACACCACCACGGCTTACAACCCAGCGGCCAATGGCTTGGTTGAGAGGCTTCACAGGTCCCTGAAGGCGTCTCTCATGGCCCACTGCACTTCCGAGGACTGTAAATATCAGCTACCGTGGGTCTCCTCAGCTACCGCCCCCAGGGCCGACGGCGCCCCATCTGCAGCTGAGAAAACCTATGGCAAGTCCCTCGTGGTCCCGGGCAAACTTGTGACAGAAGATCGCCACAACCCATCGGTGCAGAGGCTCCACGACGTGGTCGGCAAGTTTGCCCCCTGCAAGCGGACATACACCGACAGGTCGGCCGCCTTCACACCACCAGGGCTGGCATCCACCACACATCTTCGTCAGGGATGACGCCGTCCGCCCGCCACTGACAAAACCCTACAGGGGCCCCTTCCGCGTGCTGGAGCGGAACAACAAGGCGTTCCTGCTTGCATTTCCCGGGAGGAATGATTGGGTATCTATAGATCGGGTCAAGCCCGCCCTACTGGAGGAGGACACAGACGTCACCACAGCGCAACCCCTGCCTGGTCACCCATCGCTGCAGCCAGGCCCCCACAAGCAGCGGGTGTGCGGCCGCCCCCGAAAAAGCCCGCCCTCACCCACAGTCAGGCAGCCTCACGCACAGAGTGCTCCCCCCTTTGTTCTCACGCAGCCGTGGCACCCTTCAGCGCCCCAGCAAATATGCAGACTGATCAGACGCATCCCACGTCTTGGGAGGGGGGAGTATTTGTAAAGGCACCTGCAAAGCCGTCTGTGACGTCTCTACTGAACGCGTCGTTCGTAAAGTCTCCGCTGAGCAAGTTTTCTATGGTGACATCCCATTTTCTTCTCCATACAATTGGTCACGCCTAACGTGCCAGGTCACACGAATTCAATCATTTAAACTGTGTATATATTTGTTCACCTGTTGTCAATTGTGTATCTTGTATTTCTTCGTTCATAGGCATCAAGATTATATCCATTTTGAGTTCTGTCTATTTTTACATTATAAAGTGTACTCGTTTGCTGTATTTTATTGTTAATTATTATCGACTTCAGGTCACTCACGATCTCATTGTCTTTCACGGCACGGCGCCAGTCTGCCGCTATATAAACTGCCTGGATCTTGAATAAAGCAGCAGTACTCTTTTACCTGCTGTGTTTTTTTTGCACCTCTTACATAGTTACTGCCGTTCTTTGGAACGGGCACTGCATTACTAAGCTTGTGCTCATCTGCGAAGATCTTACATAAGATTTTGATAAGAATGATAAAGCATCTTGTATTTAAAACGAGATTTATCTATTTACATTAAAGTCATTGTCACGTTAGTGGAAATACTTTTGTGTACAAGGTTTGGATATTCATGAATGTGTCTATATTTGACAAGGTAGGAACAATCCTTATGCAGGAGAGGCGAACTATTGGAATACGTGAAGTAAACCATTCGTAACAGCATCAGCAAGCAGGTGTGATTTATATTTAGGCTACCTCAGATTTCACAAAAGTAACCGCAGTGATCGAATTTGATTAATGGTAACTGTTCATCAGCCAGTCCTTCACATCCCCGATACAGAAACGTATGGAAACCTCTGCAACAGACAGAGTCATCTAGGAACTCCTAGTTACATTTCCATTGTTTATAGTCTGGTGGTTGGCTCTTTCGACCTCCCGACGTGTTACCTCTCTAGCTACGACGTTAATTTTCGCTGTCTTCAGGTGGTTGGAGATAGCTACAACTTCTAAATGTCGAATATATCCTTGTGTTTTAATTAGTGCTTGCATAGACCATTGAACAGTGATTTCCTTTGGTGTGCAATTTGTGAATGCATGAAAAAATTTGACAAAAGAGTAGACTTGCTTCTTGATGCAGTTATAAATAATTGTTTACTTGAAGTGTCCTGATAGTAGTCTTGTCTGTAGTACAAAAATTGTCCTACGTTTACAATTACAGGAATGTTCAGAAAATGATATTCAGTTCTCAGTGCTTTTAATGTAACATAATTCTCCTGAGATTAACTTTTTCACTATGGGAATAATGCATGTCCGATAAAATTTATTCTTATTAATTTTTTTTCAAATGCAGATATTTAATTTTCCTTGTAGAGAGAGGAAGGAGGCGACTGTTTTTCTGTTTATGGTGCATTTTTCATAATCAAAGCCCATAGTTCTGTTGGTATTGCTGTCGGATTAATTTCATTATAGAATGGAGTAAATAAAATTCAACGAAAACATGACTGCAATTTTAAGCACTTTTCATGACGAGAAATAGAGCCGCTCTTAATATATTAATGTGTCTATCCTTGGTAATGCTGGTCATCTGTTTTTGATGATTTTTGGAAAACCAATTTTATTTCAGTTGACATTTTTTAGGGCTGCGGTTCGTTGGCTCACGTAAATTTGCAATTTTTATCTAATTTGGTTATTAATATGTTATAACTTTGGAAGGTTCACGTTGCACAGTGACTACGATAGGGAATGCCGGAAATCTCACTGAAACAAGAGAGAAGAAGAGTATCACAATTCAGCAATCAGTTCCGTCATCATTGTGGTTGTGGTAGATTTTTCGGTTTGGGTAGGATATTTGCCTTATCGTAACTTGTCATATCCGCGCAAGAGGCTGTCGTGACATTCACGAGTTATCTAGTTTAAGAGTGTTATGCTTTTTGACTTTTCAGAAAACTGCTTTAGTACTAGAATGGAGATTTTGAACCAAAACTTAGCGTAGGCGAGCCACAAGGTTGCTGTTCCTACAGTTAGGCTAGCTTAAGGTAAGCAGTTTCACTTGTATCTTGCATGATTTAAATTCTTTAGCTTCGGATATCTCTAGTAAGAAGCCAGCCAGTCTAACCCAGTAAGTTTTTCGTAGGCTGCCCTTATTAGCCAGTGTCCTTCATGTGAAGTATCCTAGCCTATAGACCTAGTCTAGGCTGCTGGGCAAGTTGATGTTAACGTAGGCAAAATTTTGTGTTTAAAGTTTTCAACTTGACTCGTAGGGCAAAAACTTGGGTAATTCTAAGCTGGCTGTCCGCGGTGAGCTAGACTGTGGCAATTGGCGATTTTCTATGTCATTTTACTTGCTTTACAAGAATTTAAAGTAAAATTTTGTCGGCCGGTTGTAACTAAACTGTAATTGACCCTTGAAGACTACACGACTTGAATTACCTAACGCAGGGTAGGTCTAAGCCGGCATTCCGCGCCAAGCCGCCCCCCCACCACCTCCATAGCTAATACGGCAAAATTGTAACCAATAAACACCTCTAGGGTACGTTATTTTGGTATTTTTAGGGGTGTTTCCTGGTTACAATTTTGCCGTATTATCTATGGAGGGGTGGGGGGATTGCCGCGGAATGCTGGCTTAGACCTACCTGCCTTAGGCAATTCAAGCCGCATAGTCTTCAAAGGTCATTGACAGCTTAGTTACAGCCCGCCGACAAAATATTACTGTAAATTCTTGTAAAGCAAATAAAATAACATAGGAAAACGTCAATTGCCATAGTCTAGCTCACCGCAGACAGTCGGCTTAGAATTACCAAAACTTGATAAATACAGGTTAATACAAAATATACCACCAAAAATTGTGAATAAATGCATAGAGAGGTACATCAGAATAAACGATTTTAGCTCGTTTTCGGCCAATGATTTGCCTGTGTAACTCTTGTGCAAATGCCTTTGAGGGTAGTTTGCAGTTTACGTTGACGCCACATAACGCCGTTTGTCCCGTCCGCCAAGGTAAGTAGTTCCACATGAAACGCCATGTTCTTTAGCTTTTTGGGGTCCAGCCCCCAGCTAGGTAAGGGCATGCTGCACTAGGTTAGGTTAGGTTGATTAGTTATGTTTTCATCATTTCAGTACCGATTTCATATGTTGGTATTCCTCCGCGACTAGAAAACTGGCAGACACACCCCGTGTCAACATAAACTGCAGGCGCTCCCTGATTATGTTTTTGTATGCTGGCCATCCTGGAATGCTATCATGCATGCGCAGTGTTATAGGATAAATGATTGGAGTTTAGACACATGCATGGCAAAATTTTCACTTTTCACTCGATATTTAATTGGAGAAATAAGAAAAAAATTAAACCTTTAAGAAAACCTTTCAAAAATTTGAAGCTTCATTAACAGAATGAATTAAAGGAAACTGCCATATGAACTAAAATAAGCAGGTGAAGTCTTCGTAAAATAGGTGTTGAAGGCAATTTTGAATCCAATATGGTGTCTTCCCAAATGCTGAGACAAAATTGAGAGGCGATTAGACACTTCCTTCCCAGCGCTCATTTAACGGTGTACTGGCACTAATTGCCTATATAGGTAATGTTCATTCATTTTTTGGCGCTCCAGCCTAATTAACCTGTAATTAACCCCTGAAGTTCATCCAGCAAGGTAGGGGACCCGATGGGAATGCGGGGTTCTGGGTGGTGTATACCCCCAGGAGGGTGTTAGATGGCTATGTAACGGCTCCCCTGCTTGTTTCTGCCATACAATTTAGGGGACCCCAAGGGAAAGCGGGGTTACTGGGTGGGGTACACGGCGGGGGATGAGAAACCAGTCAAAATCTACAATTTTTGGCACCCCAGACATGAGAAACTACGAAATAAACAGAGAACAAACAAGAACATTGAGCCGACACAAAGACAAACCCCAGCATTACTGCTACCGTTCCAAACACTTATAGGGGAGCCATCTGTTCATGTTTCAGCCCCTCACTGAGGAAATTCCAAGATTACGGAGCTAACCCACCAAAACCCCTAACTAACCAATCATGGTTGCAGTGTTAGCCCCTTGCTAAGGAAAACCCCCAAAACTTTACTGCTTAAATGTATTTTGTGCCCCCAAAAAAACAGTTTCTCCAAACTAATTTTTCATAAGTTCCCTGAACTCAGCAAAAGTCTATTTGTGCCCCAAAAAACCAATTTCTCCAGACTCATTTTTTGCACCCCCAACTCCGTTTCTTTACTTCACCCCAAAAGCCACATATGCATATACCCCCCCAACCCAGTACTGAACCTGGCGAAAGTGTATTTGTGCCCCCCAAAAAACAGTTTCTCCAAACTATTTTTTCGTAAGTTCCCTAAACTTGGCAAAAGTCTATTTGTGCCCCCAAAAAACCAATTCCCCCAAACTCATTTTTCGCACCCCAACTCCGTTTCTTTACTTCACCCCAAAAGCCACATATGCATATACCCCCTAACCCAGTACTGAACCCAGCGAAAGTGTATTTGTGCCCCCAAAAAAACAGTTTCTCCAAACTATTCTTTCATAAGTTCCCCCGCCCCCTGATGCACTCACTGCCACTTGTTGCAACACATATATCCACCCCGAGCCAGTACTGAACGCGGCGCAGGGAAATTCCAACGCCCCCTACGTTGCCGCCTAAGTTTCCCTCTCCACCCCCAAGTTCCTCACCCATTCCCTCCCCCCAACAACTATTGCGCTAAAACCCCTACAATTCACCCCCCTCTGTAATCCACCAAACCCCCACCTGCTACCCATGCCTATAACTTCAGTACAATGGCTGAATCCGTTCCGTCGACTTCGCACGTGCCTGAGCCGTTAACCCGGCACAGCTTACCACTAACCTGCGGTAACTGCTCTGTCAGTTACCGTAATTTTTCCGCTTACTACTTTGGCAACTACGAGCGGTTGATTAAGCTGTGCCAGGACCACGGCCTCCTCAAGACCCAGTGCATTTGCCCCCACTGCGGCAAGGAGTGCCGCCTCGACATCCGCAAGCGGGCTGTCAGGTGCGAAAGGAACTATGGAGCAGCCAAGAAGAAGGGCCGGAAGAGGTGCAGCTATTACCAGTCGCTGTTTAGGAATACTTGGTTTTCTGGTTCCCGCCTTGACGTTGAGACTGTCCTTTTTTTTCACTTCATATACGTGTCTGACTGGTTTTCTTACGCCGCTGCTAGGTCATAACTTAACTTGAGCGACGCCTCAATTAGTGACTGGTCTAGTTTTGCGCGTGAGGTAATCGTCAACTGGTGTGTGAAGCAAAACAGGAGGATTGGTGGGCCTGCCACTACTGTCGAGATAGATGAGGCAAAGTTCGGGAAACGCAAGTACAACGTTGGCCGGGTGGTTGAGGGCCAGTGGGTCTTTGGCACTATTTGCCGGGAGACGGGACTTCTTTATCATCCCCGTTGAGGACAGGAGTGCCACAACTTTAGTGGCCATTATCAAGGACTTTATCCTTCCCGGCACTAGTGTTGTCTCTGACTGTTGGAAGGCCTACGATACCCTCGGTGCCGAAGGCTACACCCACCTGACGGTCAACCACTCCCTCAACTATGTCGACCCCAAAACCGGTGCCCACACCAACACCATTGAGAGGAGGTGGCGGGAACTCAGAGCCAGCACCCCCAGGTACGGCAGGAGGAAATACAATTTTGTAGGCTACCTGGCTGTAGCCTACTTTAAAATTCACTTCTCCGCACCCAACACCAGGTTCCATGCATTCCTAAAGGCAGTGGCTGACCTCTACCCTCCCGGTACCTAAGGTAAGTCCCCCAGATTCTTTTCCCCTCAAGGTATTTTCCTGTGCAACTCAACATTTTTTTACAGGTTGCTGCTTTCAGCTGGCGTTGAGTACCTTCCTGCCCCTGTTTTTGCCTTGGGAACTTGGTTTTTCTGCACTTTTAGGTGTCCTGGTACTGGTGTTGGGTTTTGTTTGTTCACGGCCATGTTTTTTGCCCCCATTTCCATTGCTTGGCAGTGTTCCTACCCCCGCCATGGTTTTCTCAGTTACCCCCGCATTTGGGTACGTGAGGCAATTCCTTCCTCCCGCCCCCGTTGCTCCCCGCACAGCTGCTCCCTCGTTTCTGCGCATGGCTCCCACTTGTTCTTGCGCACCCGTAATGTAAACATTTTGACTTCGCAACATTCTTGTTCCCCACCCACAACCCTGTGTTCCGACACTTCCCCCTTACTTTTGAGTTAACATAGGGGGCAAATGACACTTGACCACCAACAAGGAAGCCCAACTCCACTACCAGGAGGTCTAAAAGTGCAGGAAAAGGAAGTTAGTTCCCAAGGTAAAAACAGGCACGGAGCTACCCTATAGAATTACCCAACATTTTGTTGCCTATATTAGTGAAAGTATGAGACATGGAATTCCTGCCTGTCATGTGATTGAGCTGAAATGCATTTTCATTTTTAATCCTTACTGACATCACAACTGAAGCTCAACAGTGCTTATTTGATTGTAATTTTGCACATTTTGTTCTTAATTCACTCACAGTACCACTTACAATACGCAAGAATATTTGTTTACAGAACTTTACTTCAAAGTGGTGAGACTGTGGTGGGAACAATTTTTCAGCCTTATTGTACATCTGGCTGCCACAAACATCCAAGAGCAGAAGATGCATTAGTGAACTGTTGACGATAGAAATGTAGTATTTGTTGTTAGGACTTTTCATTTATTTAAGTCCATATTACTATGTATACTTCAGAGACATGTAATGTGTACATATGAGTGTTACCACTTTGGCAAAAGTGCAAGAAAGTTGAGTATGACAATTTATCTAAAACTGGCACGAGAGTCAAGATGAAATGGTGTCAAAATACAGGAGTGAAATAAAGGTTTTAAATCCAAAATTATTACCTAAAACACCATTATATTTGACAAAACTTACACTGTGTATATGATATATACAGTATATTACACTGTATGTAATATATATTAATAATTAAAAAAATAGGAAAATGCAAAAAATAGCTACATCATAATGTTCACAACAAAAGCGTTGAAATTTGTCTCAGGAATCTGGTTTGCTCCAACAACAAATGTTTTCAAATGAATTATAATGAACACGTAATACATTTACTTAATTTATAACTTTATTCTGGTGTTTAGCTACCTAGTTATGTAAATATCTAGCGGTCTGGCATCCCGAAAGTTCGCTAGAGTTCCCCATCCAAGCCCCAAAACATGCCAGTGTTTACCACTGATGTCAAGGAAACGGTGTCAGTGTCCATTGGTACAAATATTTTGTAGATTTAACACAGGAAATGGGCAGTTTGTTTACACAAGTGACTGCAAATATTGAGATGGCGTCACTCGTCCACTTTTAAAGTGTTTTAAGTAAAAGTTTTGAGAGCGTCATGGCCAGTAAGTTAGCACCACACACGGCTAAATCTTAACGAACCTCTGTTTAATTGGAAACATGCCATTGTTTCGTAATTTAGGAGAAAACTGTTACATTGATAAGAATGTAGAGTCCTTGGCGTGTTGTGAAGAGGGGCACAAGTCTCACTGATGCTGAAGGGGGCCGCGTTCGAATCCATTTGCCTGAAGTGTCCAAACAGCGGACGAATGTTGCAGTGTCTCACGCTCCGAGCGTTTACCCTAGGGAAACTTTTGGTAAAAAGTGGTTTCCTTTACTGGTGGCTCCAGGGGCAGGAGCTCCCTGGCTAAGTAACATGGCCTACTAGGAGAAGTTAGGTTAGGGTTCGTTTGGTTAGTATGGTTCCTTTTATAACAGATTTCCGTAGCCAATCCCTTCTTGAACATATGGCTCCCTAATGACTTTCGTATTTGCTGAACCATTCCATATAATCCATGCAGAGCTATTACTTAGAAATACCATATATTACATATATACAGGCGGTCCCGGTTTACGACGGGGGTTCCGTTCTTGCGCCGCGTCGTAACCCGAAAATCGTCGTAAGCCGGAAAATCTTCGAAAATCGTCAAAAATCATAAGAAAACCTTACTTTTAATGCTCTGGGTGCATTGAAAACGATGTAAACTGCATTATTATTGAGTTTTACATAAAAAAACCTTCAAATTATGATTATTCTGCCATTTTGGGGCCATATTTCTTCCGTCGGATCGGCGACAACGTGTCGTAACCCCAGAACAAGCGCCGTAAGCCGGGAAATAATTTCTGATGAATATATTTGAAAAGCGTCAGTAACCTCGAACGTCGTAAAGCCGGAACCGTCAGTAAACCGGGGACTGCCTGTATATATATATATATATATATATATATATATATATATATATATATATATATATATATATATATATATATATATATATATATATATATATGTATTTATATGTCAAAAATATAAGAAAATACTTTTAATGCTCTGGGTATTGAATGAAAACGATGTAAACTGCATTATTATTGAGTTTTACATCAAAAAACCTTCAAATTATGATTATTCTGCCATTTATATATATATATATATAGCCAGGAAATAATTTCTGATGAATATATTTGAATATATATCGGAATATATAAACCGGGACTATATATATATATATTATGTGTGTGTGTGTGTAATTCTAATAGCCACAATGCCCTCTTAACTTCTCGAATTCTTCGCGCTTTTTGGATATGCTTGTAACTACGGCGGCCGTAACATCCAAAGGCAAGAAATTGAAGAGACTTGTGATTGCCGGGCGCGGGACACGAACCCGCGTCGCCATAACCACAAGGAGGTCACGTTGCCGACCTGACCTTCTCGTGGTCACCGTTTCCTTGACATCGGTGGTAAACACTGGCATGTTTTGGGGCTTGGATGGGGAACTCTAGTGAACTTTCAGGATGCCAGAGCGCTAGATAATATTTACATAACTAGGTAGCTAAACACCAGAATCAAGTTATAAATTGAGTAAATGTATTACGTGTTCATTATAATTCATTTGAAAATATTTGTTGTTGGAGCAAACCAGATTCCTGAGACAAATTTCAACGCTTTTGTTGTGAACATTATGATGTAGCTATTTTTTGCATTTCCTATTTTTTATTTATTAATATATATTACATACAGTGTAATATACTGTATATATCATATACACAGTGTAAGTTTTGTCAAATATAATGGTGTTTTAAGTAATAATTTTGGATTTAAAACCTTTATTTCACTCCTGTATTTTAACACCATTTCATCTTGACTCTCACGTTGCCGACCTGACCTTCTTGTGGTCAGGTCAGCAACGTGACCTCCTTGTGGTTATGGTGACGCTGGTTCGTGTCCCATGACCGGCAATCACAAGTCTCTTCAATTTCTTGCCTTTGGATGTTACGGCTTCGTAGTTGCAAGCATATCCGAAAAAGCGCAAAGAATTCGAGAAGTTAAGAGGGCATTGTGGCTATTAGAATTACATTTGTGTCTGGTAAAAGTGACCAGTAGATTCTACATATATATATATATATATATATATATATATATATATATATATATATATATATATATATATATATATATATATATATATATATATATTTACTTATACTTTTATAAATATTCTGTTGTTCACCCTCTCTGCATCATTTTAGCATTACTTATACTTTTATAAATATTCTGTTGTTCACCCTCTCTGCATCATTTTAGCAAGGGATATAATTCTAACAAAGACAGGAAAGTTTGTCGAAACTAAGAGAATGCGTGGGCAAGGGAGGTGGGCTGTGTGTTTTCAAAAAAGTAACGTCCTTTAGTAGCGGATAGGTTAGCATTAGGTGCCTAACCCACAGGGAGGGATTTGCCAAATTGCCTCTAGTGAAGGTAGTATTAAGCTTCCTTTTTCCCTGTTCTATGCATTTGGCAATGTTTTGTCAATTTTTCATACAAACGTTACTGGCGAGACACAGTGTCCTGACCTGACCTGTGAAAGGCATAGAGAGACCAACTTTCAGACTAAGAGCATGCATCGTGCTTAGGCCAACTTTGTGCTTTGTCCTCCTCCTGTCTTTGCTTTACTAGTGGATTGATAATAAACGTTTTTTTTTTTTTTTTCAAGAATCCCGATCATCCATTGCATTGCGCAAGCAGCCCACATAAACTGTAAGTCTGGAATTGACAAGTATTTGCTGATTGCTGGTAACTCTTCCTCTGTACTTAATTTTTCCATTGTTTCCCCTTTCGCCGCCATTTACGAGAGAACCTGGTATAACCATATTTCTTTTATGAAGTCAAAGTATATGCATAATGATCATTGCCTAGTGAAATTGCATAAGCTATTCCCATGCATTAAATAGGAATTAGGGAAGGTCAAGTGTAAGCAAAAATTCAGGGGAGCCTTGGATCCTGATCACCTTTATTTGGAAGAGAAATGGCATTTACCAACACTAACTTCGTACGGTAGCCATTAATATATGAGCCGTTGCACTATTCTTCAATGAGGCAGGTAAAATTAACTGTGTCCGACGTCGACTAAGTGGTTCCTGTAATTTCCCTCGCTATCACAGCACATTTTTTCTTTGTTGGGACTAGGTGGCTAATGAAAGGGGTTTGATGTAATTCATTTGTTATAGAAATAATCCAATTATTCAATCATAGTTCCAACTGGCGACCTACTCCAATTAAGTAATTGTGTCTTTTGGGGGTAACTGTTAGCTTCAATTGACAGCTTACGTGTGTCTTCGGCGGAGCAGGGCTACTTAAATTACAGTAATTGATTAAAAAACTCATTAGCCAAAGCCCACATGTAACACTGGCGACCTTGCCAGGATTTCTAATTAATTTAGAGAGAAAAGAATTGGGAATCAAATTAATTACACATTAATTTCAGAGAAAAGTCAGATCATATTTAATTTCATGTTATTCTTCCAAACAAGGAGACAGGACAAGGCATAATAGCAATAAGAATACCATTTTATAATTAAGAAATTAGCATAGGTAGGGAAGTGTGTGTTGAGAGCAGCTAATATATAATTTACATTTACACAGTTAAAGAAAAACTGTGCCAAGTTTGGATGCGGCTAGCCACATATTTCCCAAGGTCGTTAGCCGAGTTATCGAGTCATATTTAATATTTTGCTATTTTCCTTGGTCAAGGATTAATGCATGATATTGATTTTTGAACGAGTTAACTGTTGCACGACAAAGAACGGAGAAAGTGTGCCTAATGTGTATCTCGTAGGTAGGGCAGACAAAATTCGCGAAGTTCGTTGAATTTCTAAAAGCAGTAACCGTGTTGTCACTACGAAGAGGCAGTCGAGCGAGCGTAACAGAGTTAATAAGTTTTCATATCACTGGAAGCATATCAAAATTCTGTATCATTAATATAGCTAGTGAACGGCAACAGTTAATTTCACAATTTGCATTTTTAAGTAACGTAAATTCAGGCCCATCAGGACGTCACGAATCCATTTCTTTTTTGTTTCGCTACTGGCCACTCAGTAAGAATGTCGGAAGCTAACAGCAATTAATCTGCACTAGAAAGGAAAAAAAAAGAGAAAAAGCGTAGCTCATAGTAATTTCATTATCCATCTCCATAATGTAAAATCCTTTGCATTGATGGTGTATTTAGTTAAAACCTGTATTCCTACATTTATTTCATCCATTTTGTGAGAGGAATTAGAGTGCTTTGTGTGTGTTTCATTGTAAACTAAACAACGCGCCACGGAAGATCGTGTATTCCTCCGCTGCGACTGCTCCTAGCCGCATTTTGTTTGAATCAATAGCTGTGTGATCACGTGACCCATCCGATATTTTGGGAAACCCTTGTTGTTTGTGTGAATGGTTTGTGGTGGCACCACAGTCACCATAGTTCTGCTTCAATTGCCACTTCGGGAACTACTTTGTTTTGCAGAGTAATCCCCCTCGCAAAATCTTAGCCAGACATAGACTTGCTAATCGTAGAAAGGAAATACTGTAGGCTTCAATAGATAGGAAATAGGTTAGGATTCCAGACAGTAGGTAAAGGCAAGACATAAATTAGTCAGAGAATGATAGGACTTATCTAGGAAATATATAACAAAAAAGTTCATATGCAAATACCCCGACGTAAGAAATTATATGAAAGGAAAGAACTTCCAATTTTCATCATAACTTCCCAGAGTAAGACGTACGACTCAGGCCACAGGGAAAGTTATGATTGCTAAGACAATCCCCTAAAATAGCCCAAGAAGACGTATCTCCAAATAAGATCCCTGCCAGTGTACAATTATAATTTTACTTATTTTCTCAGGCAGCACGAATTTGCTGGCTGAATCTCTCTCTCTCTCTCTCTCTCTCTCTCTCTCTCTCTCTCTCTCTCTCTCTCTCTCTCTCTCTCTCTCTCTCTCTCTCTCTCTCATATATTCAAGTAAGCATTCAACCCAACCTGGGAGAGTACGTGCACCCTCTTCATAGAAAGAAGGGGTTGACACAGGAATAATTAACTGAACTAAACCAAATAAAAAGAAACACCTCTGTCCCAAAGATAGATACAGACAAGTTAAGCCAACAAAAAATCACAGTTATAGAAAACTGTCGGTCACAAGTGAGGACTTTTATCCAGACCTAAGCAGAAAAAAATAGCAACTGGTACTAGGAACTAGTCACTCACGAGGGCCTCAAAGCAACCACAATTTATTTTCCTTTCCCACAGTGCCACTAATCTGAGGCACTGTCATAAATTGAATAGCTTACATCACCCTCTCTCTTTTACCTTCCCTTTCTCTCCCACTCATTTGTTACACTCTGCTGGGGTAGAGTGCATTTTCCTTGACTGCAAACTAGTTGGACTCAAGTCAAGGGTTCCTAGGAATGCCCTGGCACCATAGTGCCACCAAACAAAGAAGAAAAAAAACCCAGAAAAAAGGAACACGGAAGAAAAGTCCTTTTGTACCTAAGTTCCACCAGTATATAAAGATACTGAGTGCCACCAGTGTGACCTTTACACGACACACTCAACTGCAGTGCCACCTTATTGGAAAGGTGCCACATCACTGAAGAGTCACCCTAAATCTGAGGGACAGTTCCTCGCTGCCGAAGTACGTTCAGTTAACCTGGATAGACACTCTAGCCCACCAGAACCATGGCAACAGAGATTCATAGAGCCGTCATGGAGCTGGGGACGGCGGCAAGTCTCACGGGATTGGACCTTACCAAGTGGGTTAAGGAACAGCTGGATGACTTGGCCAAGCAAGAGAAGGAAGAAAGACTCGAATGGCGGAATTATGAAGCTGAACAGAGGGCTTATGAAGAAGAACGGAGGAGGAGGTATGAAGAAGAACAGAGGCGGCTGAAAGATGAAAGAGAAGAACGGAGAAGACATCATGAACTAGCACTCAAGGAAAGCTCTCAAGCTCTCAAGGAGAGTGAGCTAGCTCTCAAAGAAAAGGAGCTTGAGCTGGAAAAGGCTGAAAATGAAAATGCTGAACCTATGGCTATACACCAAGCCTCCAACCCCACATCTGCTGCACCAAATGCTCCAATCTCGAGCATTAATTCCCTTGTCCCCAAGTGGACTGAGGACGAGCCAGAAGCATGGTTGTAGGAAATAGAGGCACTCTTTGATAACTGTAGCACCACCGAGACAGAGGCGCCTTGGTGCTTGCCAAGCACATGAAGGGAAAAAGCTAAGGCAGCCCTTTGCTCACTGGAGAAGATTCAGAGAGGCAACATGGTTGAAGTGCGTAGAGTCATCACAAAGGCCTACGAAATAACCCGGAGAAATGGAGACAACGGTTCCGAGGTCTCGCCAAGGAAGTCGGCTGATCCTGGACTGAATGGGCCTGTCACAAGACCCAGTCTGGTACCCGCTGGTTCAACTCCTTGTCTTGCACTACATTTGAGGACCTCTTCAATCGGACCATGCTGAAGGACCTCTACCAATGCGTGCCTGGGCCCCTTGCTATATATCTAAATGATAAGCAACCCACCACCCTTATGGAAGCCTGCTGTATGGCCGATTCATGGGAAACCTTCAACCAGTCTCACAGCACATCTCAGCAGCGCATAGTGCCCCCCGGATACCTCTCAGGCTCAACTCGCCTGAAGAATGGACTGCCTAGCAAGCCTCGGTGCACCCACTGTAAGAGGGTGGGGCACACTGAAGCTGAGTGCCGATACAAGCTCGGCACTAACAAGCAGCCTCCTACTAACAGCCAGAACTCCTCTCCTTTTACATCCACGCAACCCTCTCCACCAACCTTCACCGCAGGTCACTGAGCCCCTACAAGTGGCCATTGCTGATCCTGTGGTGCTGCTGGCCACTACAGTGCTGGACATCCAGCTTGTCCACATCATGTCCCCACCACCAAGTTCATCAACCTCATTAGCACCTCATTCTCCACGGCCAGGCAGCAGAAGATAATGTACCATGAGAGACTGGAGACCCAGTTCATATCGGTGACCCCCCTTAAGGGATCTAGCCTGCCCGTGACCCTTCCAGTCACAGTAGACACCACACCAGACATTAGCTTAATTTCCAGGGCCCAAGTGCCAGCCGGTGCCATGGTTGACGAGAAAAGCCGGTGGGAGATGAAGTGGATAGAGGGCCACACCATTACTGTTCCCACAGTCAAGCTCCAGGTCACGACACCTTGGGGCACGTTACCCCACTGCCTTGGCATGGTGGGTGGAATTTGGCCTGGAGTGGACTTCTGTTGGGTTCGGACCTTCTCTGGGGAAGCCCTTCCCCAATGCCACTTCACAGCCACGCTACCTCCTCCACGGAGGCCCAGACTGTAGGAGAACTCCACGAAGAAAATCCACTGTCTGCCCACCGAAGTGGTCAGCGGAAGGGGCACACAGCAAAACGTTCTTGGCCTAGTCCTCTCCATTCACAAAGGGGCAGCCAACAAAGAGGTCCTCCCTCTCCGTGAAGAGATGTTCAGGAGGAGCAGTACCGCTGTAGGACATGTAAGCAGACAGGCTGCTCCACTAATTGGGAGGGCTGCCCTAGTAAGCAACACCCGGTGGACACCCCCGAGCAAGACTTCAATTGACAGTTTACATGTGTCTTCGGCAGAGCAGGGCTACATAAATTACAGGAATTGATTAAAAAATCATTACCCAAAGCCCACATGTAACAATACATATACAGTAGAGCCCCGGTCCTCGACACTAATCCGTTTCAGAAGAAGCGTCGAGATTCGACTTAGTTGAATTCTGAATCAATTTCTCCCATAAGAAATAACTGAAAATGGATTAATCTATTCCTAACCACCAGTCATTACCCCAACCTTGTCTTTTTATACAAAACATTACACAAATTACAATTAAATAAGTTCAGAGTTGAATAACTTACCATATCAGAAGCATTTTTTACATTTTAAAAGCATACTGTCAAAAAAATTGGCCTACGACCAATGCGGCTGTATGACCGATGGTAGACCGAGTGCCACTGGCTAGGCCAGGTAGCCTATAGGCACTACCAGAATGTACTGTAATGGGTACACATGAAAACGATTGTTAATAATGATTACATTGGAAAACAAGCCTGATTATTACAGTAAATTAATAATACAGTATTTATAAGCCGAATTACTGTATGTCTGTTATCATAAAATTAAGGAAAATTTCCTAAAGCACGTCGGCACTCGGCAGCTTGTGGCATGAGCATATGTAAAACAAACCACAGTGCCGCCCTGGTGGTGTATTGCGGTACTAATTACATAAACGTTTATGTTCAATATTTACGGTAAATTTCATACAGTCTACTGGAATAATGTCCAAAATCACTGTAATTGTGATGTTTTAGACCTAGCCAAGTGGTACATTCTATGGTATTCCCTAGCCTAACCTATCCTAACATGACCGTAGCACCAACATAAGGGACAATGAACTAGCTAAATTACAAGGTTGTCTGCAATACAATTGGTAATTACTGGTTAATACATGAGGTTTGCCTCATATGATAAATGCTTGCCTCACTGAGGTCTTAGGCCATGCATGTCATGAGCGTAGTGGCTCTTTTCACAATGATTTAGATTGTCTGGTTTAGTTACACTGTACTCACGTGATTACTGTGGCTCGATGGAAAGTGGAAGGGGCAAGATTACTACTCTGATGTACAGTACTTAATCTGGTCTAGGCTGTGGTATGAAAAAGATCACACTGGCTACCTTCTCTGGTAAGGCACTGTGCGGAGAGGGCACCCTTGCCAGGATGAGCTCATGGCTCTGTAACTACTGGGTTCTCTTCCGCCCCTTCTTCTTCTTTGGGTTCCTCCAAGGCCTGTCTATGTCAGACCAACAAGGTAATGAGGGCACCGACTCTGGGGAAAGGCTAGAAGGGCTAGTAGGCGTGAAGTCAGGGGTAACTTCAGAAGCTACAGGTCTCCCTACTCTGCTGCGACAACCGGAGCGAGAGCGACCTCGACCTCTGCATCCGAGGAGGCCAGTTCCTGGTCTCCCAGAGAAGGTGTGACAGTTTGGTCCACCAGGGTTCATCCTCTGGGGCTGGATTTGGTGAAGAAGTGTCGGGTGCCGGAGGCTCTCCAGTTGCTATGATTAGTGCCGTGGGGAATCCTGAATCTCCCGGAGGAGGATCCGCCTCATGATCTGGACCGGGCACAGGGTCCTTCTTAATTGATGGCTCAACGTCCGTGCCAGACGGAGTGTGGCACTGCTCAGAGCTCACAAGTGGCAGTGGCAGCGGCTGAGGGTCAGGCATGCCTGACAAGGGGTCCAGAGGTGCAATACCTTGCGGATAGCTTGAATTTGGCTGTGGCAGAGATTCCTGCCACAGCTGGAGATCAGAGCCTCTCGGAGAGTCTTGCTCGGGGGCGTCCGCTAGGCATTGCTTATTCAGGCAGCCCTCCCAATTTGTGGAGTGGCCTGTCCGCTAGCACGTCCTACATTCAGGAGGAGCAGTACACTCCTCCTGAACGTCTCTTCGGGGAGAGGGAGGACCTCTTGGTTGGCCGGCCCTTCGCGACTGGAGAGGGCTAGGCCAAGAGCGGGTTAATGTATGCCCCTTCTGCTGACCACTTTGGTGGGTGGAAGGTGGGTTTTGGTTTTGACTGGGTTCTCCTACAGTCTGGGCCTCTGTGGTGGAGGTAGCGTGCCTGAGCAGTGGCGTTGGAGAAGGGCTTCCCCAGAGAAGGTCCCGACCCAACAGGAAGTCCACTCAGGGCTGAATTCCACCCACCACGCCAAGGTGGTGGGGTAGCGTGCCCCAAGGTGTCGTGACCTGGAGTTTGACCATGGGAACAGTAATGGTGTGGCCTTCTGTCCACTTTATCTCCCACCGGCTTTTCTCGTCAACTGTGGCACCGGCTGGCACTTGGGCCCTGGCGATCAGGCTAATGTCTGCCGCAGTGTCTACTGTGACTGGAAGGGTCACGGCAGGCTAGAGCTGTTAAGAGAGGCCACTGAGATGAACTGGGTCTCCAGTCTCTCGGGGTAAAGGATCTTCTGATGTCCGGCCGCAGAGAATGAGGTTGAGGAACTTTGTGGTGGGGACATGATGTGGACAGGCTGGATGTCCAGCACTGTAGTGGCTGGCAGCACCACAGGATTTGCACTGGCCTCTTGTAGGGGCTCGGTGACCTGCAGTAACTGTTGGTGGAGAGGGTTGAGTGGATGAAGAGGGAGAGGAGTTCTGGCTGAGATGTGCTGTGAGACTGGTTGAAGGTTTCCCATGAATCGGCCATGCGGCAGGCTTCCATTGGTAAAGGTGCTCCAGCATGGTCCGATTAAAGAAGTCCTCAGACGTAGTGCAAGACAATGAGTTGAACCAGCAGGTACCAGACTGGGTCTTGTGACAGGCCCATTCAGTCCAGGACCAGCCGACTTCCTTGGCAAGACCTTGGAACTGCTGTCTCCATTTCTCCGGGGTTATTTTGTAGGCCTTCGTAATGACTATGCACTTCAACCATGTTGCCTCTCTGGCTCTTCTCCAGTGAGGTAAGGGCTGCCTTAGCTTTTCCCTCCGTGTGCTTGGCTAGTACTAAGGCCGTCTCTGTCTTGGTGTTGCTGTAGTTATCGAAGAGTGCCTCAATTTCCTCCAACCATGCTTCTGGCTTGTCCTCAGTCCACTTGGGGACGAGGGAATTGATGCTCAAGATTTTAGCATTTGGGGCAGCAGGTGTGGGGCTGGAGGCTTGCTGTCTAGCCATAGGTTTGGCATTTTCCATTTTTGCTCTTTCCAGCTCGAGCTCCTCTTTGAGAGCTAGCTCACTTTCCTTCCAGGCTAACTCATGCTGTCTTCTCCTTTCTTCTCTTTCATCTTCTAGCTGCCTCTGTTCGGCTTCATAATTCCGCTGTTCTTCTTCATACCTCCTCTGTTTGGCCTCATAATTCCTCCGTTCGAGTCATTCTTCCTTCTCTCGCTTGGCCAGGTCATCCATCTGCTCCTTGACCCACATGGTGAAGTCCAATCTGGTGAGACCTGCCGCTGTCCCCAGCTCCATGAAGGCTTTATAATTCTCTGCTGCCATGGTTCTGGTGGGGAAGGGCGTCTATCTGGGTCAACTGGACATACTTGGGCAGCAAGGAAGTGTCCCTCAGATTTAGGTTGACTCTTCAGGGCTGTGGCACCTTTTCAATAAGGTGGCACTGTTGTAGGGTGTCCCTTGTAAAGGTCACACTGGTGGCACTCAGTATCCTTATATACTGGTGTAGGTTAGGTACCAAAAGGACTTTTCTTCTGTGTTCCTTTTGTCTGGTTTTGTATTTTTTCTAGTTTGTTTGGTGGCACTATGGTGCCAGTGCATTCCTAGGAACCCTTTACTTGAGTCCAACTAGGTTATATTTAAGGAAATACACTCTACCCCCAGCAGTGTAAGAAATCAGTGAGAGAGAGAGAGAGAGAGAGAGAGAGAGAGAGAGAGAGAGAGAGAGAGAGAGAATGTAAGCTGTTCCCTTGATGACAGTGCTTCAGATCAGTGGCACTGCGGAAGGAAAATTGAATTGTGGTTGCTTATGAGACCCTCGTGAGTGTCTGGTCCCAGTACCCGCTGTGCTACTACCCCCTTCTCATGCAGAGGGGGGAAAGGCTACTTTCTGCTTAAGTCTGGGTAAAAGACCTCACTCGTGACTGACAGTTTCTAACTGTAATTAATCATAACTTGTCCTCAACTATTTGTGGGACAGAGGTATTTCTGGTTAATTAGTTTGGTTAAATTAATTATCCTGGTGTTGGCCTGAACTTTCTATGAAGAGGGTCACGTACACTCGGTTAGGTTAGGTTGAATGCTTACTTGAATATATGAGAGAGAGAGAGAGAGAGAGATTTTCAGCCAGCCAATTTGTGCTGCCTGAGGAACTTAGTAAAATTTTTATAACGGCACACTGACAGGGTTCTTATTGGAAGATACGTCTTCTTGGGCTCTCTTAGGGGATTTGGTTAGCAACCGTAACTTTCCCGGTAGCCCGAGTCGTACGTCTTACTCTGAGGAGTTTTGATTAAAATTATAAGTTCTTTTCTTTATATGATTTCTCACGCCAGTGGATTTGTATAGGAATTTGTTATACTGTATATTTCCTAACTAAGACCTATCATTCCCTGACTAAATTATGTCGTGTTTCTAACTATTGTATGGAACCCTATCCTAGTTTCTATCTATTGCAGTCTAGGTCTGGCTAAGATTTTGTGAGGTGGGTTACTACGCACAACAAAGTAGTCCTGAAATGGCAATGAGGCAGAGGCTAAAAGTGACTGTGGCGCTACAAACCAATCACACAGACAGTAACAACAATGGTTTTAAGATGGCGGACATGAGGAGCGGTCAACTAGGGCTCCCAAAATGTCGGACGAATCCCGTTAGCACAAAGCAACAAAACAAATGCGGCTGAGCGGCAGTCTCGGCGGATGAATACACGATGTCTTGAGGGGCATTTGTCTACAACTGAATTACACAAAGCATTCGAATTCCTCTCACAAAACGAACAAAGCAAATGCAGGGATACAGATTTACTTTAAATACACCAACAGTGCAAAGGATTTTACGTTAAGGAGATGGAAAACAAAATTATTATGAGTCTCTTATGAAAGGTGATGGTTTTTTTTCAACAGGAACAAATATCAGGTAATTCCTGATGACAGGATAAAATACTGATATATGGCAGGTGATTGAGGAACTTCCCCTACTCTCTGACCTGCTGCCAATTAACCACTTTGTTACCAAGCTTCAGTGACCTCCTCTAGCTTATGCTGAGGATTTCTCCTACATGAAAGTACAAACTCCTTTTAAAATTTGGTGTTTTATATTAATATAGCAGTATACTCTCTCTGTAGTGAAAGGATTCTTACATTTTAGCCCCATTCCAGTAAGATTGTAGAGCTTGAGCAGATGAGAAGGGGGTTTATGAAAATTACTCTTTTTAACCATCCAAAGGGCAAAAAAAAGTTACATTTTTTTATGAGGGATGTTGTATCAGTTGTACATGAAAGGAATGAGAATTTTTTTTAAAGGCTTAGCCAACTGCATGTACTTGGCAGCTTCTTAATCCTTCATTGTTGCTACGGTGATCCTTGGTGATGGAGATGGTGGTAAGATTACGAGGTATAATGCCTACAACGATGAGTAGACGTTGCATTTGGGGGGGGAGGGTTGTGTAGGCATTGTGAAGATGTAAGAGCAACTTCTGATGAAATGCCAGAAAGATCATCAGGATTAACATCATCTTTCAAAACTGGAGGATGTGGAACACATGAAGATGACATTGCATGAATGATATCAGGAGCAGTTGATGTTAATGGGCAGGGTTGTCAACACTGGAAGTTTTTTTTTTACTATTCTTTACCTGTGGGAAGAACGTTATGATAGGAACTTGTTGCCTTAGCCTTTTTAACGTATCAAATATAAGCTGAAAAGTTTTCAGCACTCTCATCGTCATACATGTCATTTTAATGGAGGCATTCCATCATGGGAGTGTAATCCATTATCTACTTAACATTGTTTGTCAGTTGAAACCTTTGCTTAACTTTTGAGGCGTCCACTTAAATGGCTCATTTCAGGTTCTTCTTCCTTATTGTCCTCTGAAGATGACCTGATGAAGTCTTCTAACCCCTTGTTCATCGGAGCTTCATGATGTTTGACATCGTCTTTTTAATTTTCCTCTTTCATATTGATGATTGATTTAAGAAGTGAGGTAATGCTCTGTGGCAGAAACACAACTGGAACAATTTCATTTCCATTGTTGACAGGCTGCTGATGGCTAGGCCAAATATCAGTAGTTAAACTGCTGATGGCCAGGCCAATTATCAGTAGTTAATAAAAACTTGATTGGCAACCTTCCCTCTCGAAGTGCTTTTTCATTTCGTGGATGAAGTGCTCTTGGAACCATTCAATGACTAACATGGCTGTGACCCGCAGTTTGGTGTTTGTGTTGCCAGAAATAGGAAAATAGTTTTTGCCTTAATGGTTGAGAGTAGGACCATATCACATTCCCTTCTGCATTGCCACATAGTAACAAATTTGATCTGTACTTCATGCTCTAAAGCCTAGAGGCTGTTATGCACTTCTGTGGATATCATTTTTGTTGTGGATCTTTTTTCGAGACAGAATGGTTTTAGCGCAGTTAAAAACTTGCCTAAGATGGTAGCCTCGTACATGTCGTTTGTGAAAGGTTTGGTGTCGACTTCAGCACATTTTCTTTTTCAAAAGGCCTCCTAAAAGATGAAGCTTTTTGGCCATGTGACAATGCTGTCATTGGGCAGCCTTGTCTCCCCTCAATAATTGTTATTATATACAGTTGACAATGCCTTTGCAGCCTGTGGTGCAACAGCAAAGGCATATATATACTGTATATTACATACATACAGAAATGTTTACACATACACTATACACATATATATGTATAAAAGTTCTGTTTTTAATTCTATATATATATATATATATATAATATATATATATATATATATATATATATATATATATATATATATATATATATATATATATATATATATATATATATATATATATATATATATATATATATATATATATATATATATATATATATATATATATATATATATATATATATATATATATATATATATATATATATATATATATATATATATGATTTTCAGTTGTTCCCAGAATATGCTAATTATTTTGTAAAACTAAAAATGAAGAGAATATGGTAGGGTATATAGAAAAAGAAACCAAAACAAATGTTAAAACAAGCAATAGATAATAGCTGTTTCATATTCAGTGGAGAGTATTATAGGCAAAGAGAAGGTTTGGCTATGGGACAGCCACTTAGTGCACCATTAGGAAATATTTTTTTTGTGCTATCATGAGAAAAAGTGGTTAGAACAAGTACCAGATATTTAAGAAAAAAGATCAGGTTGAAGAATTCTTTACTTACTTGAACTCCCAGCACGCCAAAATAAAGTTCTCAAAAGAAGTAAACCAAAACTTACCATTCTTAGACATAAATATAGAAAGAGGACAGAGCAAGATAAGCACCACAGCATACAGGAAGAAAACCTTGACTAGAGTAGGCAGCAATTTCTTCAGTTTCATATGTTATCTTTTTAAACTTGATGCTGTTTCTACTTTCCTATATAGAGCATGGAGAATTACCAAAACATATGTCAACTTCAACAAGGAAATAGGGTTTTTACAAACATTTTTCCTAAATAACGGTACCCAGAGAGAATATTCAACAACCAGTTAAGGAAATCCTTGGACAGCACCTTAACGAGAAAACCTATCAAAAGCACAGTAGAAAAAGAAACTGTATCTAAAACTACCTTACCGAGGGGAACAGTTGTGCAAGGAAACAAACAAAGAATTAAGGAAAATAATTTACCGACATTGCTTCTAAAATCATGGATGAGTCACATATTTAAAACCTTACCATTTAAATGTAAATCAGGAAGCAAAGGCAAAAGTGCTATGGATCGACCAATTGTCGTACTTTGAGTAGGGTTAAACTTCATGCCCCAAAGCCTACTCCACTCAGTGGCAAAATCGAAGCAAGCTGCTGTAGGTCGTTTATCCTTTCCCGTAGGGGGTTAGTACCATCAGTGCACCTCACCCAGTTGCCTTAAGGCATTATTTAAGGTTCTTTGCAGCGTCCCTTCATTCGCTAGCTGCAGCTCCTTTCATTCCTTTGACCCTCTCGATTTGGGACCACCTTGATGTGGTGAGGGGGCTCGTGAACCCCAGGAATCTGCTTCCGGGTTTAAGTCCAAGAGTCCCACATGCCATTATATATTGGTTTGGATTAAATTCTGTGGAATTTTTCAGTTACTAAAATTTATTGAACCTGATAAATAGGAAAAGATATCATAGCTGGGAATAGGTTTATATCTGAAGCTAAATAGTGGGAACTGTGGTAGGACCATCAACTGCCCGATAATGTTCGGACCTGAGAGATATCAGGCGGAACTATTCTTTAGGGCTGGACCACGGATTCCAGGGGGGTCTGGTTTTGGAGATAGGACTCTCGGCATTCTATCCGGTTTGCCCATAACATGATTAGGGTGGGGATGATTGTATTCCAGTAATATTGTCAGTCTTAGCAAGAGGGTTTGGCTTACACTTGGGTAGGGGGCGGACATTTGAGAGTCGGTTCTCACTTGTGCCATTGGTGTAAGAATAAACTCCATGAAAGGCTGATGATATCTTTTTAAGGTTTTCAGGTTTATTTATTTATTTTTTTCTATTTTACTTCAATTTTAATGCTCAGTGTGTTAAAGATTTAAGTACTCCTGGACCCTTTGATGGTAGCGACTTGGCACAGTTGACAACCACTGGAACCTCCTCTGACAACCTCTCTCTGGAAAAATCGGAATAAAATACGAACATAATTACACTGGAGCCCTATGCTCCAATGAAAAGCAAACCAAAAAAAAAATATATCTTGACCCAACTTCGACTCACTTCGACTTCCTCTTTGGGAGTGGAAGTTGGTCAAGATTCCTGACCTTAGAAACAGAGAAAAAAATATTGGCATTGAAATTAGAAAACTTCCTGTTGAATCGACATCCAACTACTGAAATGTCATTCAGGCAAGTGAAAGAACAGATGTGGTTGATAGAAACCACAACAAGAAATCAGTCAAAATATTACTTAAATATAAAAAATATTGATAATGTAAAAGTACATGTAAAAAAACATGACAATATGAACAGTGAACAGGGTACCATAGTACTCCCTGATAATGAGGAACCACTAGAAAAAAAAATATTGCTAGATTCCCTTAAAAAAGGGTACAACAATGTACAAGATTGCGAAATATACAACATAGCCAGTAGACGGAGTAATGGAAAAACACTAAGAATAACAAAGATAAAATTTGAAGGCCATGAATTACCCTTAAAAATTAATATCTTGGGCCAAAGCAGAGAATTGAGACTCTATGTTTCCAAACCACTACAGTGCCAAAACTGTAGTATGTATGGACATACAAGGAAAAATTGCCGTAATACATCTGTATGTGCATACTGTGGATCTGACAAGCATGCCACACAGTGGAGGTGTGGTGAATCAAAATGCGTTAACTGTGGACAAAATCACCATGCAAGATCTAAGGAGTATATGTATTATATATACAATATAGAATTAAAATTACTTCAGGAAGGGACAGGATTGCCTATAAGAGGGGCCAAATTAGAACTAAAGGTTAGAGGAATGCATGATCCCGCTAAGAAACAAACTTTTTCTACAGTAATAAGATCAAACAATGAAACAAAAATGGAAATAAATAAGAGTAACAAAACCCTGATAGATCAATCTCAAAGAAAAATAACCACTTTGCAAGAAGAAACTAATATAGCAAAGGACCAAGAAATGTATACAAATCTTTGCTCAAATTCATTTGAGATATTAAGAGAAATGGAATCACTAGAAGACAATACAAGCACCACAGAAATATTAGAAGATAGTTATAATGAATTAGAAACTAAAGAAAAAAAGAGGCCTTTAGAGAGAACTCCACCCAAGACCAACAAAAAACCAACTATTATTAGAGATACATCCATTAAAATAAAGGTGGGAGACCCCAAGAAAGAACATAAACCAAAGAATAAGAATATACCTTTGTCTCATAAAGTAATAATAAAACTAATGGAAACAGGTACCCAGAACATCAAAGAAATAGTAGAGGAACAAACCATTGACAAGAATGATTATGTGATGGGAGAAGAGATTACTCCATCACCAACAAGAGGTGCAGCAAAAGTAAATAAAAAAAGACACACGAAAACACATGTGGATGAAGTGAATGTTTCCTTGAACTGTGCAACAAAAACGAAAGCATAACAAAGGGCAGTTTAACAAACACTGTACGAAATTTTATAAGATATAGAAATAAAGGAACTACTAGTTTAGACAATTACGAAAAGGGCTGTGTGCATTGGACACATAATGTCTTATAAAGAAAAACAAATAAATATTGTAAATAGGATTTTAGAAAAAATGCACATTGATGATCCACAAAAAGAAAATAACACTTGAACACACTAACGTTATACTTTCAATAATTATATTATACAATGGAACGTAAATGGTCTACAGACCAGATTACATTTGGGAGAAATACAACGATTACTAAGGGAATATGAGTCAATGATACTATGTTTACAACATGTCAACAAAACAATATCAACAATAGGTAAATATACCTTAATATCTATATCTAGAGAAGAAGGAGGAAATTTAAGTACTGCTGTATATGTACATAACGAAGTATGTTATGACAGAAAACCTGTAAATTTTTCTGACTTGCAAATATCAAGTATTAAAATGCGAATAAAAACGACAATTACATGATTTATAACTTATGTAAACAACCTAATAAAAGTTACGACACTGATAAACTTAAAGATTTACTTAACAATACCAAGGAAAAGATTTACTTAACAATACCAAGGAACCTACGTTAATAGTAGGCGATTTTAACGCTCACAACCCAACATGTGACTGTCAGTGTACAAACTCAAATAGAACAGGTAGTAAAATAGAAGAGTTCATGGATCCAAACAACATGTGCTGTATAAATGATGACGAAATTAGCACATATTTTCAAAAGCACATGGAACATTTTCCTCAGTAGACCTAACTTTATGTACAACAATACAGTAGTTGACAGATTGGATTGGAATACAGTTGATGACTTGCACACCAGTGATCATTTCCCAACATTAATTTCTTTATTGCAAAATAATTCTTCAAAACATGCCCCCATGCCCCTCACTCTAACATTTATAAAGCAGATTGGGAGCAATATAAAATGCACACTAGAAATATCCCACCATTTGAATATTTAAAAGACCATAATGACATTAATAAATTTCTAGTTGATTTCATTAAAAATGCTGCTGATAAAGCAATACCAAAGTCAAAACCCCATCCAACAAAGCACAAAGTTCCATGGTGGTCTGATGAGTTAACGGAATTAATAAATATAAAACACTCAATAGGGAGACGATTAGATAATTTGAATAGAAAGTTCAATAAAATGAATAAAAAATTACCGATATTAGAAAGAACTTCACAAAAAATGACTATTATTACTAGAAATTGATACATTAAAACCTGTATACAACAAAATATCTGCAAAATTTAAAAAAGAAGTAATTCAAGGAAGAATAATTTCGTGGAGGAAATACATATCAGATCTCTCTAACAATACTCCCATACAAAAAATATGGGAAAAATTCAGGAAAATAAATGGTACCCATGTGAAACCACCTAGACATGCCATATTAAAAGATGGGAAAAGAACACTTGATCCAAAAGAAATAAGTAATACAATGGTAGAAAATTTAGCAAATGTAAGTAGTGATAAGAATTTAGATGAACACTTCCTCACAAAAAAAAAAATAGAATTGATAACAATAAATTTTGAAACAATAGAAGATATATATTATAATAGAAAATTTAGTATGTCAGAGTTGGAATATGCTTTCTGGAACAGCAATAAATCTGCTCTTGGAGGTGACAAGATTTGTTTTGAGATGATCTGCCACTTAGCACCTTTGGCAAAGTCATACATATTAGAGTTTTATAATAATTTATGGCTTCAAAATTTATTTCCAGATGAATGGCATAAAGCTATAATAATTCCCATCCCCAAACCTGGAAAGGATCCCAGTAATGTAAATAATTACAGACCAATTTCTTTAACAAGCTGTTCATGCAAATTTTTAGAGAAAATGGTAAATGCTCGACTAACATGGCACATTCGAGAAAATAAAATTTTAACTCCCACTCGGTTTGGGTCACAGTGTAACAGGTCTACATTAGATTCTCTCTGTAACTTAGAAGACCATATACGTAGAGGTTTTGAACAAAAACAAATTACTGTAGCTGTCTTTTTTGACATTGAAAAAGCATACGGTACTACATGGAGGTATGCTATATTAAAAACTTTACAAAACAACATCATCTGTGGACATTTACCTAGGTTTATACAGAACTTTTTGACAAAATGCAATTTTCAGGTGAGAATTGACGATGATCTGTCTAGAACATTTCCACTTGAAAATGGTGTTCCACAGGGAAGCGTCCTTAGTGGTACACTGTTTACTTTAGCAATTAATGATATCAGTAAAAACCTTCCTATTGGCATTAAAAGTAACCTGTACATGGATGATTTTGCCATATATTATTCAGCATCCCGAATAAAACATGGAGAACGAATCGTTCATAAAAGCATAGTAAAAATAGATGAATGGGCCTCATCTGTAGCGTTTAAATTTTCCATAGATAAAACTCAAGCAATCATGTTTTATAAAAATAAAAAGTGGAAAAATCAGAAACCATAGTATACCAATTGGCCAAACAGCAAAATTTTTGGGATTAGTATTTGATACTCACTTGAACTGGAGAGCCCACATTACATATGTAAAATCTAAAAGTAAAAGAGCATTAAATCTTATGAGAAAACTATCGAACACTACTTGGGGAGCCGATAGGCATACCCTTACTGTACTGTATAAAGCAACAGTTCCGTCCATCATTGATTATGGATGCGAAGTATGTGGCTCAGCATCTGTCGCAGCGCTGGAAATGTTAGACCCTGTTCACAGTGAAGGCCTTAGAATATGCTCAGGAGCCTTTAGATCATCACCAAAATCATCGTTACAAGTTGAATGTGGTGAACTGCCGTTGTCTCTCCATAGAGAACTAGTAACAATGAAAAGTGCTTTAAGAATTCAAACTAGTGATTCTCCAACCAAAAAATTATTTGGATTAAGAGATGTATATATAAATAACCATCCACCACCTTTCCCAATTAGAGCTAGAAGATTGAGTTTCTGAATATAAATATACAAGTGCCTTTAATAGTAAAATCACCTCCTCCCTGGACAATGAATAAAATGAGAATTTGCACACACCTCAAGTATTTATAAAAAAGTAACTCATATACACTAGAACACCATAGACAACATACAGTAGAGCATGTAAGCCGAAAAGGTCCACATTACGCAATGTATACAGATGGATCTAAATCAGAACGCAGAGTAGGATATGCTGCAGTGTCCCAAAACAAAACTTATCAGTTTTTTCTTCCTAATAATGCTTATGTATTTACAGCAGAATTGTATGGAATTGCATCAGCTATAAAAATAATTAAAGAATCGTCATTCAATAATTTTGTGATTTTCAGTGACTCGAAAAGCACTATAGAAGCTATTCAAGTTACAAATCAAAAAATAATGTAGTACAACAAATTAAGTTATATCTATAACTTATATAATAATGGAAAAAATATAGAAATATGTTGGATCCCTGCCCATGTAGGGATCAAAGGAAATGAAGATGCAGACAAAGCAGCTAAAGCAGCAGCTCACATGACAAGATCAAATGTGAATATCCCTGTTACAGATTATGTAACACACATAAAAATGGGTATCATAAATAAATGGCAATATGTATGGGATGAAGAACCTGAAAGTAGTAAATTGAAAGAAATAAAACCTAATGTTAAAAAATGGAGTTCATCATATCAGAGAGAGAGACACGCACAAGTAATTTTAACACGTCTCAGAATAGGAGACATGCACAAGTAATTTTAACACATCTCAGAATAGGCCATACTCGTCTGACACATGGACACTTAATGAGCAGCCCACATAGCCCGGCTCCCGAGTGCTCAGAATGCAGGGTAATAATAACAGTCAGACATGTGTTATGTGAGTGTCCAAAGTATGACCAACAACGAATGTCAACTTTTGGAAATAGATCAATGAAAGAAATTTTGTCAGAATCTTTTACATTTTCAGTCATTCCAATTTTGATGTTCGTGAAGAACTGTAATTTAATTAATAAGATATAAAAATAAGTAAATAATAAAAGCACGAAAACCCTTTTAACATTTGTTGAATTAAAAAAAAGGGCAAAAATTTAAAATTTTGCTTAATTTACATTCTGAATTTTAATATACCGTTTTAGTATGTATGTAAGGAAGTCTGAGTAAATGTATTTATTGTATGTATGTGTTTCAGTATGAGAGGAAGTGCCTATGTGCAATTTTTAATTTCATTTTAATTCATTCATCATTGTACCCAATGATCTATTGGGTCCTAGCGCTTGGCCTCAGGCCTAGACCTAGTATTTTAATTAATCCTTTGGGCCAGCCTTATGAGAGCTGAAAGTCAGCTCAGTGGTCTGGTTAAACTACTTTAATAATAATAATTCATTCCTTTGACTGTACCTTTGTTCATATTCTCTTTCTTCCATCTTTCTTTCTACCCTCTTCTAACAACTGTTTCTTAGTGCACCTGCAAGGTTTCCTCCTGTTACACCTTTTAAAACTTTTTACTTTAAATTTTCATTGCTGAATGATCTCATATGTACCAGCGCTTGGATATTGGCCTTTAATAGAACACTGTTCTCCGGTTTGGATGTCTGCTTCTGCCAGAGATTTATCTCTTTTAGGTAGGGTGGTTCGTGGTGGTAGGTATCTGTTTCCTGACATTAGCAGCTATGACTTGGACTATTGATGGACGGCCTCTTGTTTGTCAATTTTTCATAGGTTGTATTTTAACAGAGATCTTTCACATTTACAATTGCTCCTTGATCCTTTTTTCCTTCCGAGAGTGACCAGATTTGCTAAACAGCAGCATCAGTGAGCAGTAAATGTGCCTTGCTATCAAACTTCTCAGTTCCGGAGATCTTTTATTACTCACACTGTTGGAACCAAAAAAGTTCAAGTGAAGATGCAATGCATTGCTACTCGAAAATAATTCTCCTTTTATTTTAATAATGTATGTACATTTAAACCTGTTTATTTATTAATTTGTTGATTTTTTTTCTTTTTTAATAACTGATCTCTTCTTTCTGTATTTCATATTACCTTCTGTTTCTTCTTTCAAATGAACACCATATTCTTTGGAAGCTTGAATTTCAAGCCATGGCCCGTGTGGGCTTGTTCCATATGAATAGGGTTCATCTTCTAAATATAAAAACAATAATAATGACAATTATTGTTATGTGCCAGAACTCTGCTAAGGAGCAGAATAGGTACAATAGTTAGAAGAGTAACATTATCGTGTATGCAGTCAGTTTGTTCTCCAGACCTTGCAACATGAATAGTATATAGATAATAAATAGCAAAGGTCCAAGAACGCTACCTTGAGGAACACTTGTAATGACATCACTAAAGCTACTTTGCTGGCCATCATCATAGACCCTTTGGGTCCTGCATATTAAAAATTCATATAAAATAGTAGCAAAAGATCTACCACATAAAATAATAGTAAAAGATCCACCAATTCCCACAAATCTTAGATTGTAGATAGGTGCTTCATGATTCACACAGTCAAAGGCTTCAGTAAAATATAAACCAACTATACGTGCCCCTGCACCCTCATCAAGAGCTCTTTGCAAGACAGTAGATACTGTCAAGAGTGCAACACAAGGCATTTACAAAAGCTAAAAGATATTGCTGGTAGCAGGTTATATCTTCAACAAAGCTACAAAGACAGTAGAGAGCAGCTTCTCAAAAAACTTTAAATAAAAGATGGGTAATTGAACTCGGCTCAGATTCTGAGGGGCACAAGGAAGGTTCAGCTAATCTCCTGAAAAAAGTAATAATCCTAGGTGCAATGAAATTAGCAGCCATTTAAAAAAAAGATGGGAAAGATTCCAGTAAGGTCTATGCATCCATAGCTGTTAATTCCCTGAGGCAAAGTTTTGACTTATTTAATTATGAAGGCAACGTAACACAACTTAGGCTCTGGAAAGCAGGCTGTTGCAACACCAAAGACTCTCCATATTGTTTGCACACAAAGACTTGATAGAAGTTCTGCCTTCTGTTTAGGACGATGTACAACTCCAGAGAGTGATTACTGAAGTGTAGACCACCTCTTATGGTCATAACCACTGGAGTGCAAGATCTTGTTCATACCTTTAGTATAAGCTCTCCCAGCTTTCTCATAGACAGCCTGAGCTGAACTTCTAAGTTCAGTGAAATTAGGCCACAAAAAATCCAATTGATTGTTCCTCCATAAATGATAAGAGTTTCATTTTTCATGGTAGGCAAGCTGACATATAGTATTAACCATGGCTTCTCTTTAAGATGAAACTTAATAGTTTTGTAAGGTTTTTCTTATGACGGTAAATACGGCCTGGGATTTCAAGTATACCTTTTTTGAAAAGCAAACAACAGGAACAACTTGATTCTTCTCCATATCTGTGAATACAAGGTCAAGTTGGTTGCCAGATTGGCTTGTGGGTTCATTTATAAACTGATCACAACCAGAAGATGAAACAGGCCTTGGAGTCAGCTTCTTGAACTGCTGCTATTTTGGTTAGTTCCTATAGGTTTATTATTCTCTCACAAACTTTAACCACCTGTGTTTCGTGACATCCACACTCATACAGTGGTCTGTGAGATGTGGAGAAACTCTCTCTAATATACAGAGCCATTCCACGGGCCCTTGGAAGGAATTACGTTTTAGTAAAATGGGCTTATTAAACACTGGAATGAGCTGTTCTGAAATATAACATAAACACAAGAGTTTCAGAACAAAAGAGGATATTAAAATTTACAGGAGCAACTTCCAAGTCCTTTTTTATTCTTATATAATCCACAGATGTACGTATATAGAATACACATTTCTGTGATCAATTCTGTGGACCAGCATCAACTTCAGTATCGCCAGACAGAACATGTAAAATAACCATAAATGAATATTTGCAAACTTACAAAAAACAATAACGGGAACGATATATACATGTAAAGTAAGTATTGAAAAGTGTATGCCCTTGAAAAGACAAAATTATTGCCAGAATAAAACTGGTCAGCTGAGAGGGGCAGGCACATCCAACAAGGACAAATACATCTCCAGATTTGTCTGACACTGAGGCAGGACGGTAGTGGTGGTTTTGAAAATGAAGCCATGGATAAAGATAAGAAGAAGAAAATGGTAAGGGTAAGGCAACCTCTTGCTAAACCACCAGGCATCCTCGGTCCTTCTACTAAGACTGCCCAACATACCGTTAGAAAAGGAAGAGGAAGGTGGAACTGACAGAAGAGCGTGCTTGAGTGTACCCTCAAGCAAGGGAAATAAAATCCTAGACAGTGGAAGACCCTGATACATAAGTTATGGCACCATCCAAGATTTAAGAAATGCTTTCCATGCTAGTGAGTCCCTTCTACGAAACAAGATAGGACAGATCCGAAAGGGTAAGACGTATACGGTATTCAGTGTTGTCAAGAGTGTGTCAACATAAAAAGATATGTAATGAATATGCCAGACTATCCTGAGTTGGTTTATGCCTAGAAAAAGTTCATGACCAGAGAGGGACCCAACAGCAGACTACTGGCTAGCATTTAGGAAGGACAGCAATCCTTCCAGTGGTAGTATCTCAATAAGCAGCTGGTGATTTGGCCAGCCGCCTACTTACTTTGTTCAGGGGATGGATATTTTCAGCTCTATCTATACAGTTGGTCCTATATATATGTCAAGAATTTTGTTTCCCACATTACTCAGAAAAAAAAAATTAATTTTCGGGTTTGAATGATCATTGATGTGTTAGAGATGAAAATAAATGTATAATCATAGATTTGTTCAAGGAGCAATAGGTGAATCGTATGGCATACAATAAAGCCAAAATGAAAAGTGTTTAGGACTTGGAAGGACAAAGAGTGATTGTGCTTGGTGTGGCTGTGAGATATAGGGCAGAAAGAGTATGAGGACATGGAAAAGAATCTGTTTGTTAGTCCAAGGGTTTGGTGGGCAGAATTGAGTGCAGCAGACAGAACATATGACAGTAAAAGTATATAGCACATGACTGGAGAAAGTGAATGAAAGAGAATATGGCTTGGAAAGCCTTAATCTGTAGCAAACTGGAATTTGAGAAGATGAAAGGAGGGTTTAAATATAGGATTTAAATATAAAGGTATATATATATATATATATATATATATATATGTATATATATATATATATATATATATATGTAATGTATTACAATCAAAAAGCTAAAATATTCACTCTACCTCGGAAATAATATATTTTCATATATGTTACCGAAGGATTTTTAAGTTGATAATAAGTCCATATGGGATCGAATACGGATAGGAATATATCCTGATATAGATATATTATCAACTTAAAAATATATATATATGAAAATATATTATATATATATATATATATATGTATATATGTATATATGTATATATATATATATATATATATATATATATATATATATATATATATATATATATATATTATATTTACTGTTTATTCAGAAGATGAATACTATTCATATGGAACAAGCCCACAGGGACCATTGACCTGAAATACAAGCTTCCAAAGAGTATGATGCTCATTAAGAAGAGAAAGTACAGGGAAATAGAGTGAAGAGGTCTCACTTATTAAAAAAAAAAATTAAAATGCAAGGAAGGAGAATAGCGTTAGGGTAGTAATGTATTACATCTTCGCTTGAACTTTTGGAGTTCCAATTGCACGACATCCAGAGGGAGACTGTTCCACTGTCCAACGATGTGAGGAATAAAGGACCTCTGGAACTGAAAAGTTCAACAGCGAGGCACATTTACTGCTTATTTGTGCTCTGTTCAGCAAGAAAAGTGGATCAGGAATCAGTTGTGAATGTGAAAGATCTCTATTAAAATACAACTTATGAAAAAATGACGGACCATCGGCGGATGGTCTCTTGTTTAAATCATAACTGCTAATATTAGGGAACAGAAAAAGAGGGAAATCTCTGGCAGAAGCAGACATCCACACTGGAGAACAGTATTCTAGTAAAGGAAGCATAAATGACCCAAAACAGGTTTAATTGATTTTATTACTGTTATAAATATTTGAGGCCTTACGAGCAATACCTAACTTTTGTGCGACACTTGGTGATAATTTCATTAGATGTTTCTCAAAAGTAAGATGTGAGTCAAAAGTTACACCTAGAATAGTTATGTATATAGCATACAGATACACATAATAATTCTATATTTATCTGTCTTTATATATCTATCTATCTATATTTCTATATATATCTGTCTATATATATATATATCTTTATATATCTATCTATATTTATCTGTCTTTATATATCTATCTATCTATCTACCTAATCTTGGTGATAATTTCATTAGATAGTCAAAAGTTACACCTAGAATAGTTATGTATATTACAGATACACATAATTGTCATTCTATCTATATTTATCTGTCTTTATATATATATCTATCTATATATATATATATATATATTTGTCTATATATATATATATATATATATATATATATATATATAGTGTGTGTTTTTATATAGTGTGTGTATATATAATAAGTTATAACAGATTGAACACCTATAAATCATTTTGCCAATAAAGTACTCCAGTTATCTTTATGTTGTAATGTTAAATTAATAGTAAAGTTAAAAACAAATTATTAGTGCGATTTACATATTTAATTTGAAGAAAGAAAGAGAGAGAGAGAACTTGACTGCTGCCTGGAGCATGAAAAGCAAACTCAACGTACAGCCAACAAGGGCGGGGTAATCGAAAAACAATAGGTATATATTTTACAAACATGGCCTGTCATTCCTCGATATCTTGATAACCACAAACAGTGGATTACTGTTTCCCTTTCAGCGTTATGCGCAAGCAGCTCTTGAAACAACAACAGCAAAATGGAAGAGAGAAAAGAGCAGGACAAAAGAAGAGTCGATTTCCAATTAGCGAAGGCTCGAAACCCGAGACGCAGAGCTCTCCGGAAGAGCCGAAAATATAATTGCTCACAGCGGGACTTCCTTCGGGATTGCTTTACCTCCTTGGAGGTGCCCCAGGGTCGCCGAGGTTGATGTGACATGCTGCTGACTATATGCTATGAAAGAGGAATACTGGAGACGGTGGAAGGAACAAGAGAACGGGCAAAAATGGTGTTTGGAGAGTATCTGGGAGAAAAATGAAAATTATCCAAAATTAAATTAGACAGTGGTTACTGTCATTCCTAATTTAAATGCTGTATGGTGCTTAAACCTCTTGTGCCTACGCGGATGGCTCTTTCAAGTAGTTCATACTTCTTGAATATGAAGACCCTTATTTTCCACTACTACTACTACGCCATATAGCGAGTATTTTCTAGGTAGTCCTTTCCTCTTGCACAACACTTTTCCCCAGCCTATCGTCTTCCTTTCTTTCCACATGAGCTTACCATCTAAAAACAACATGATGCAGCTTTTATATTTGCTAGCTTTTTACCAGTTATTCTTTATATCCTCACATTTCTTACCTTCTCCATTTTTGTAGGCCTCATGCTCTAACCAAACAGTTTATCTCAACAACCTGAACACTATTCCATCATTCGCATTCAACATTGCACTTCACTTCCATAAAGGAGATTTACTCAACAATCCTGTGGTACATTGCAGCCTTGGTTTCAGCAGGCGTTCTAGTCTCTATAAATCTTTAGCAAACACCCTGCTACTATCCTTGCTTCAACTATTGTCTCAACGCCTCTCACATCCAACAGTCTGATATATTTGCTCCCAAATAATGGCCTCGATAACCTTACTTATTCTTTCATGGACTTTCAGCTTTCTCCTCTTTCAAACGTTCTCTAATTTCTGCAGTTTATCGTCTATATCTACAGTCAGTATTTCGTCATCTGTAAGCATCAACCATTACGCACCCCATTCAAGACCCATTTTCTTATCCTAGAACTTCACACCTAAACCTCTCTATGACTTCTTTCCTCACTCCCTCCATCCAGATATTAAAGCGCTAAGGAGACATAATTCATCTGTATTTGAGCCCCATTTTTACCAGTAACTAGTAAATCTACCCTCTATTAGTTCAATTTCCTTTTCGTCCATCATAATTTTTAATCACCCCCAAAAATTTATCTTTGCACCATATTTCTTCAAAACACACTATATTGGGTCATTCTTAATTATTTTAGGGTCTTGTGTACCAAATAAAGCTTTTTCTAATTATTCTTCAAATCTCACATCACTTTCTAATTCTTCCTCCAAAGATTCAAGTAAGTCATTTACAGACGCTTTTGTAAATGAAGACACATCAAAACTAACCATATTAAAATCAAAATTCAAACTATTCAATTTGTTTATAAAGTCGACATTGTTTTTTACATTCGTGTTAGAAATGTTTCCTAGCAGAGATGTAATACTTTTACAAGCCATTTAGATAAATTATTAGAAACTGAGCCTACAGAACTAATGATTGAGCTAATAGGGTTGTTGATTTTGTGTGTCTTGATTAAACCGTAGAGATGATGTAGGGAGGAGCACTGAGTTGTAAACTGTTTAATTAAATGGTCAGAGGCCTTTAAGATGGATTTCATTTGTTTACTAAAATGAGAGTTCACTGTCTGCATAGGATCAGACCTCAGTTTCGTGTAAGTTTCGCTATCATTTAATAATGCCATTATTTTTTTTTACATAGTCAGTTTTATTCATTATTCAGTATTACCACTACATTAGACTTGTGTATGGTGCTATGGCCAAACCTTCTTCCCCAAATGTTCCCGCAAGATTTTTCCAGACCTATAAAAGCTTTGATAAAGACGGAACATTGCAAGTAACAAAGACAGATAAATCAAATGCAGTTATGATAATGAATGAATAAAAGTGACTATGTAAATAAGATAATAACATTATTACATGATAGTGACACTTCCACGAAACTGAGGTCTGATCCTATATAGACTGTGAACTCTCATTTTAGCAAACTAATTAAATCCATTTTGAAGGGGTCTGACCATTTAATTAAACAGTTTACAACTCAGTGCCCCTCTCTACCATATCTCTGTGGTTTAGTCAAGACACAAAATCAATAACCCTATCAGACCAATCATTAGTTCAGTAGGCTCAGTTTCTAATGATTTACCTAAATGGCTTGTAAAAAGTCTTACACCTCTGCTAGGAAACACTTCTAACACGAATAAAAAAACGGTGTCGACTTTATAAACAAACTGAATAGTTTGAATTTGAATTTTGATTTTAATACGGTTAGTTTTGATGTCTCTATTTACAAAAGTGTCTGTATGTAGATGATTTACTTGAATTACTGGAAGAAGAATTGGAAGTTTATGATATTCCTTTAACTGTAGCAAACATCACTAATCTTATACGATTATGTATCAAAGACAATAAATTTGATTTTAATGGTGAATTTTTTATACAAAAGTTCGGCATGGCTATGGGTAATCCCTTATCTCCTGTCCGTGGCAATATTTACATGGAATTTTCTGAGGCAAAATTCTTACCAAGAAAATTCAAATTACAGTTTCTTTCTTCCTTTATGGTAAATTTTATAGAAGGGACTAAATTATTTAGCCTAATCAGAAATTCCTGGAGATTTTTGTAAACTGGCCAAATACAGAAAATATCATCCACATACCGAAACCATATAAGCTTTTTGGGGCAAAATTCTTGGTAAGAATTTTGCCCCAAAAAAGCTATATGGTTTAGGTATGTGGATGATATTTTCTGTATTTGGCCAGTTTACAAAAATCTCCAGGAATTTCTGATTAGGCTAAATAATTTAGTCACTTCTATAAAATTTACCATAGAGGAAGAAAGAAACTGTAATTTGAATTTTGTTGATGTAACTGTCCTTAGACATGGTAGAAATTTCACCTTTGCAGTCGTTGGAAAATCAACTAACATTGCCTCTTTTGTTCATTATTATTGCAAAATCATGATCAAAATGTTGAAATCTCTGTTTTTTTCTGGGATGTTCGTAAGGGCTCCGCGTGTATGTAGGCCGCAGTTTATCGATGCTGAGATCAAAACTGTGTATGATACTGCTTTGAGACTTAAATACCCAAGGACTTTTGTAGATGTAGCAAGGAAAACAGCCAGGAAAACATTTTACTAATAACAAACCTGAATTTAGTAAGCAAAATGTTCTCAAATTACTGTAAGATGAAAGGTTTTTAAAAATTCCTTGAATTTTAAAGCATTTCAACATAAATGCTGTTTTCAATATTTTTAATATTACGAGTTTAGTAATAAAAAATTCTCATAAAGATGTTTCTGGCTGCGTATATGAAATTCCTTGTAAAAAGTGTGATAAAATATATTGCGGACAAACTGGAAAATCACTTTCACAACGAATCAAACATCAGTATTCTGTGAAAACTGGCCAAATATCGAATTTACTATTCGTACATACCTGTGAGAGATTTACATCATCTGTTAACTGGATTGAAGCAAGATACTTAGCCTATGTAACGACACAGTTACAAGGATTTAAGTCTTGGTTTGTTTAAACTCGTTGCCTTCATAATTAAAAGAGTTGTTGGTAAATATCAGCAATAAAATTAGTATTCAGTTTTATACATGTTTTGGATTTTGTATGGCTACGCTTCCTTATCTCGTATGATTAAGTCTATGGTTTTAGTTTGTGACCGCATGATTTCGGATTATCAGGGATTATCTCTTTGTTTATTGCCCTTTGACAGTTAACATCTGGTAATTTTTTTTCATAACCTGTTCAGTTGTCTCATTTGTGCCCTGAAGATGCTTGAATAAACACGTGAAAGCGCTTGGTACTGAACTTCTGGTTGTCATTTTCCTGTGGTATTTGCTTTTATATAAACCATATATATATATTATATATATATATATATATATATATATATATATATATATATATATATATATATATATATATATATATATATATATATATATATATATATATATATATATATATATATATATATATATATAAAACTTTTATCCTAACCAGATATTCAATTTCTTATATCCATTAGTGAATTGAATATAGAAATTAGGCTGGGACCTCTGAGGTCATTCTGTGCTGGAACGGAAATTGACAGTATTTGAAAGGTGTAACAGGAGTAAAACCTCGCAGTTGTACTATGAATCATTTGTTAGGAGAGGGTGGAAAGTAAGATGGAAGAAAGAGAATATAAAAGGAGGTACAGTAAAAGGAACGAAAGAGGTTGCAGCTAGGGCCCGAAGGCACGTTGTAAAGAACCTTAAGTAATGCTTACAGTGCACCACACTAGGTGCACAGACGGCACTACCCCCTATGTGGTTATATCCATTAAGAAAGCCTTTGATATACGATCCCATGAGACAAAGTATATTTACGTTGGGCACCTGTTCTGGAAGTATTTTTTAATACTGATGGGAAATAAAACAGCTTTTGTGAACTCTAGTGACATTTGCCGTTTCAGACTTAGAACATTATTTAAATAACAAATGAGGTTTTCCTCTTCCCCGTTCTGACTACTCATTAACATAAACAATCCTTTTTCTCCTGGCTTACCATAGTTTTTAACTTTTATGCTTAAATTTTCACTTGTAACTTCCGAATTTCGACATTGTCGTGTGCACTTCACAATTTGTAGATTCTTCCACGTCTGTGAGATTACTGGGCACTGGAGATGGACTGGAGTTGGATTATGCAGCGTATCCTAAGAGAGAGAGAGAGAAATTCAAGGGCCGCCACCTAGATTTTGTTTTTTTTCCTGTAGACCTCTGCTGTTGTACTGGTCTAGCTACTTGACAGTCGTCCTGTTGCTACAGCTAGTTAGTGACAGTTGTTCTGTCGTAACTGATTTCCCCAGTTTCCTCCTCCTAGACCTGCATGATGATCTATGAAGGAGGGGCTAAGGTAAATCTAGTGTCTCACTGGTTAGGCCATCCAGGTTTACGAAGGAAGCTGTAAGATTAAGCGTCTCATTGGTCAAGACATTGTAAGGACGGTGGTTAGGAAAACATATAAGTTGGGATTTTCTTCTTCTGATTATGATCATACAGTCATTTACAATGGGGTTGTGGGAGTGTTGGAATGTACGTTCGACCAGTAAATCTACTGAAATACCCACCACTAATTGCAGAAGAAACCATTCAAAGTTTTTATGACTCAAAATATAGTGTAAAATAACAGTAAAAATCATGGAAAATCTTAGCCGTACAACATGCCTATTTTCCAAGATGGCTGCCAAAATGGGGAAATTTAAAAGAATGCCATTTAGCAACCAAAAAATGTGTTGAAATATGTCCAATACTACTCAGTATTATGCTAAAGGCCAGAGAACACTCACTTTAGACAATGAGAGCTAATATATCCCTTAAATTCAAAATGGGCACCAAAATGTACATTTTGTGAAAATATGGAATAATACACTGTATTATACAGGTACATTGGCATGTTATTCTGATACACTCCTTGTTGATCCAGATTTATGCATTGATTATCCTTTTCTGATGCAAATTGGGGTCGAAAAGGGCCAAATAAATCACTAAATTTGCAATAAAAATTCATGTTTATAGCAAATAGGCCAATGTAAATTTCAGTTAAAAGCCCTACAAAGATTGGACACTGGACCTTTAATAGGCTACATTTTGCATTTGGGTGATGTGCTGGCTTGGATTTTAAGTCATTTTATACATCATCAATGTCACTTTCTGGATCAGGAAGAGTCTCATTGGTGCAATGAAGTCCTTTACACTCAACACATGCTGGGGAGCATTGCAGCCCATACTTTCTGCAGCCACATTTCCTTCCTGTACATCCTGTCTTGCAGCCACAGCTGATTACCTCCAGAAGATAATTGAGTGCTGGCTTCATATCACTTTGAATGGGCAGCGACTTCCCATTGACAATCTTCCATCCCCAATTCTCAGCACACATATCGACCCCACTCCATTGTTGGACCTGAAGATAAACACGTCTGTGGTACTGAGCTGCTGATGATGTGGGAGGCAAATTTACAAGGACGTATACTTGTTGTACTTGATGCAACCTTCTTATGGAAGCGGTTGAATCGAAGTGTCAAGTGTCTCACCTGCTTTACCATTCAACACAGAAACAAGTGCGTTTTCTCCCGCTGTCGCTATCTTCCCGAGTTGCCTGTGGATGCTTGAAGTAGGAAGCCTGCTACCTAAAATATTCACTGGTTCCGAGTTTCTTTAGGGCAACTGGCTTACCAGTGCCAAATAGTCTTGAAGTGGTGTCACATCCCAGTAAGGCATGAGCAAAGAGGAGGTTGCCGCACATGTCATTTCCAAGTGCAGCTTGAACGTGCTTGATGTTCCAGCATTTTGGTGGTCTCTTTAAATTCATCTTAGGCTCTGGGCAGAAGTAAATGTTACAAGAAGTCTTTGGTGACTGGCTGCAGAGTAGCACAAGGAGGTCAGTATCATCCCTGACAAGAACTGTGTTTTTTGAGGCTGCAGATGACAGTAGTTTGCACAATTAGGACATCTGCATCAGCTTCTGCATGTACTACTTAATACCACGGTCCTCAAAGTGCTTGCTTAGCAGATTGATAAATCACTGATTGTTTGTCTTCTTTCCAAGAAAGGCTTCTTTCTTCATGGGACAACCATATCTCCTGTGAAATGTAGTGGACCACTGGTGTTTCTGTCCGTTCATTCAGTGTGTGTGACATCATTGTTGGATGGACCACTTTCATAACCATCAAATACTGTGATGATGGTGATATTTACATTCAACATATTGGATGTATCCCTTGCAAATGTCATCGCAGGTCTCTTCAATATTCTGTTGAATTCTGTGCAAGAGAGCCCCTCCATCTAGGACATACTGCTGAACGTCACTTGGTAACCTAGAAGCTTTGGACATATCCGGTCAGCAAGTGAGGGTTTATCAGTTGTAAGCACATCTGTTGTATCAGAAAGTGCAGGCGGATAGCTACAAAGTTCATATCTGAAGTCATCATTCAGGTCTTCAAGGTGCTATCCTGCTGTGACCAGACGCTGGAACAGCAGTTGTGGTTCAATGGATACAGACTGGTTGTGGGTTTGCATAGATGTGTTAGCAGCCAGGGTGGCAACTTGATCTTTCTTTTTAAAGACAAATTCCAAGACTTTTTGTCCCTTTTGTCCCAACATTCCCTTCAGGATATTGTTTCCTACAACTACATTGTCTCCTACATCAACCACATTGTCGTCATTGGCAGAATCCCTTGTAGTCACTCCAGTGTCAGTGCTATGCAGACTTGGATTATTAACATCAAATGGACTTTTTGATGTCAGGAAAGTCATGATTTTCTGTGTGTTCTTAGTGTCTCTCACTTGGCATGCTGTAGATACGTCTTTGTGCTGGTCACTAGTAGAAAAGCTGACTGATGTGTACTCTTACATTGCTTGATTCAGCTCTGCACAAAATGGGTTGGACAGTATCCATGTGGCTCTCTGTGATTCATACATCCATCCCTCCTCATGTCAATCCTCCTGTTGTCTTTAAACGTCTCATTAGAACTTGTTCAATTATCAAGTCTGTTGGGAATCCTGCCCAGTAACGGTCAGAACGCTGCACCATGTGAAAGCCATTCTCAAAGTGTTGCTTAACCTCAGGATGCTGAATTGGTAATTGAACAAGTCGCTGTAGATACACATAGATGGAGTTCGTATACAAATTTTTGTTAATGTGGTTAATATATTTTTAATTACCCCACATTTTTCTCTATATGTAAACAAAACCCCTTAAATTTGCTTAGTAATTTTTTTTCAAATTTGCCACTTTTGGTGGCCATTTTGACCGCCATTTTGAGTTTAATGGACTATTTGATTTTAATGGTCTTGCCCTGCCCTTTAGCATAATACTGAGCAGTATTTGACACATTTCAACACATTTTTCTGTTGCTAAGTGGCATTTCCCATTTTGACTGCCTCCTGGTGGCCATCTTGGAAAATAGGCATGTTCGACGGCTTTGATTCTCCGTGATTTTTAGTATGTTATTTTACACTATATTTTGAGTCATAAAAACTCTAAATGGTTTCTTTTGCAAGTAGTGGTGGGTTCCTTGGTAAATTTCAGCAGGTCTACTAGCCTGTGTAATGAAAGAAAATAAAAGGGGAGAAAGATTGGTGGCTGTCTTTGAAGTGCTTAATGCTGATTGATGGAAAGGAGAAAAAGCGAGAGGCCAGGTGGGGGAAAGAATACCTTAGTGGTATCTTTTAAGCTGTAAGTGGGACTTCCTTCTTTAAATCTGCGCTGGTGGCCGTTGGTGCTGTCAAGAATGCAAGACGTTTCCGTTTTTGGTGCATTTATTCATTAAAAAAGAATGCAAGACTCAGTTTCCGTTTTTATTACTCCCATTTATTCATTAAAAAGTAAATTTGTGACTCATATATATATATATATATATCGTTTTTATTTTTTTGATCATCATTTTTTTTTGCTGTTCTCTGCCACATATTCGAGTGTAGTTCTCTTGTGAATCTCGAGTACCCGTGAAGATGACCATGCAATGGTAGAAACGGCTGTCACCTTAGAATGAGTAATTATAGGAGTATTATTGTAATTTTGTTTATCCCTCCTTGAAGACCAAAACGTAAAGCCAGAAAAGCATTATTAGAATGTGGAAAGGCATAGAAAGCCCAAATGAAAATGAAGTGAATGCTTCATCTCAGAATGAGGGTGACCAGAACTAGAAGGGAGCGCTGTTGGAAATTTTCAGCTGCTCCAAAATGAAGTCCAGTGTGGTGTTGGAAACATCACCTGACCCCTTGCGTGAACCAGGGAAGTTGAGATCAGTGTAGTTTGCTAGTTTTGACATCGGAGTAGGATGGAAAGCCTCCCATTAATCTTTTTTAGGCAATGATGGCTGTCCTTATGATGGGGAGTATTGTTTCCCTTTGAGAGGTTCCACTGGGTATGGGACCAACTTACTTGAAAGATGTAAATTTTGAGGAGTTATAGAAGCCTTTCGCGTGAGCTTTACTGGATCTAAGATGACTGAGGACTACATATTAGAGGTCGCTCAGGAGCCAAGGTATTCATGGAGAGGCATCCTGACCCGAGAAATTTGTTATTTTTTCAAAACTATGAACTTTATATTAAAATGTAAAATTTTAAAAATTTCACTTGCGATTCTCGTTTTCCAGTAAATTTTGGCTGTACTCTGCTGTATATAAGAATGTAATTCCATTGTGAATCTAGAATAGCCTTAAAGGAAGACGACCATGGATGGTCGAAACAACTGTCGACTAGAGAATGAGTAAATGTTTCCGTTTTGCAGCATTTTGTTTACACCTCCGTGAAGACTGAAAAGGTAAGCCACATGTGCATTAACACTTGAAGAAAATGATTAAAAGACTATGCCAGGAAATCATATGATGTATATCTATCTATCTATCTATATATATATATATATATATATATATATATATATATATATATATATATATATATATATATATAATATATATATATAAATATATATATAATATAAATATATATATATAATATATTATATATATATATATATATATATATATATATATATATAATATATATATATATAAATATATATATATATATATATATATATATATATATATATATATATATATATATATATATATATATATATATATATATATATATATATATATATATATATATATATATATATATATATATATATATATATATATATATATATATATATATATATATATATAATTCTAGTGTATTTCAGTTGTAAAACTACCTCCAAAAATATGTCAGCATCACTTTCCCACAAATGCTTAACAAACAAGATTTTGCGATTCAACTTTTTAATAGTCAAGGATTACCTCACCAAGTATCTGTTGGTATCGCTCGTAGGCTGCGCAAATAAACGTGCGTTATGTAGCAGAAACGTAAGAGCAAACCACTTCAATTACATTACCATACCCTGAAAGGCCTTGTGATTTGTACTTTAAACGTCACAAGTTTTACTTGTTACTCTGAAATAGAGAACACTGTTTAAAAATAACGCTGGTATTGATAATATAGCATGGTCATATCAAATGACTACACTGTTGAAACAAACTTGCATAAACCCATGAGCTGTACCGTGTGGTAATATAAACTAAATCAGACCTAGGTGCGCTTGCCATTCCCACAAATAAAACATGGAAATATACAGTTAATTGTTAATGATTTATGATTTGAACTGTTTTGTTTATTATGAGAACTTCTTCTTTCTTCCATAGTTCAACGAATTTTAGTCTTAGCAGCTTCACATGTTTAGCCCTTAGTCGACCCCTGGTTTTCAGGATTTTCAAATGACTTACACGCCGGCATATGCGGTATACATACACATAAATGTGTGTGTGTTTGTGTGTTTACTGTATATGCCGGCGTATAAGTCATTTGAAGTTCGTTGAACAATGGTTTATGATAGTTCTAATAATAGACAAAACAGTTCAAATGATAAAACATGGTATTTTATATATATGTATATATATACATATATTTTATATATATAATATATTTATATAATTATATATATAATTATATATGTGTGTGATTATATGCATATATATATATATATATATATATATATATATATATATATATATATATATATTATATAATAATGTTGGTAACTATGACAGGGATATAGTAATGGGATGGTCAAGTCTCATAAACCTGACAACCCACTCAGGCCCTTAATATACCTAATGACATCTCCGACATATAGGATAGCTGAAGACCTAAACAAGATTTTAAACTCCTGTACAACCACAGGTTACTCTCTGGCATCCTCTGTTGAATTCATTTAATGTTTGAGAGCCACTGAACCTGAAGAGGATAAAGCGTCACTGGATGTGTAGAGCCTAATTACCAGTGTTCCTGTCATGAGACCATAGCAATTATCTGAAATAAATTTACAGTTCCGGCAGTACACCCCCCCTCCCACCCTACAGTCCCTGAGAAACATAAGGAAGATGCAAATAATATGCACGAGAAAGTCGCCTTTCTTATGACACAAAAAAGAACTATTGTGACAAGTGGTTGGTTATGGAATGAAAATCACCACATTGAATTCTCTTTGCCATATCTACACCAACGAGGAAGACAGGACCTTCAGTGGCTACCATGAACCGAAAATTTATGCCAGATGTGTGGATGACATCTTCATCACTACTGTAGCAACGATAGAGCCTGCAGATGCCCCTAAAACTAGTTCAAGCCATAGCTCTACAGATGAGACCAGGAAAGAGAAGATCCTTGCTTGTCATGAGTTCCTTATCGACACTAACCCAACCCAATATGTCACATCAGTTACACAAAAGCTATAAATGTTGGCCACTGCCTGAACACCAGGGAAGATTACCCGTAATCATACAGAAGGTTCATCGTTAATGCCTTCATTAGAGGGACCTTCACTCACTGCAGTGTCTGAAAATCTGTCCATGCAGAACTGGAAAGTGTGAGGTAGATGTTGTCTGCTTATGGATTTGTTAGTATGATAGAGGAAATGATAAGAAAATGGAGGATTTACACGCAAGCTTAGAAAACCAGGGAATATAACACAAAAGCAATAACAATTTACCACAAAATTTACTATTGGGGTGGGGGCAGACACACTTGGGAAGATCACTATCATTGGGATAACACCGAAGGATCGTTTTTAGAAAGTTTGCTGCCCCGTGACGAGGAATGGCACTGCTTGTAGGGGATCCAAGTAATCAAAGACCAGCTTGGTTTACAAATATAAATGTTCAGAAGAGTTGGTGTGATCCTCTCAATTTGAGCTTCAATATAAACTATGTTGGGATACGATGACTACCCTTGGGAGGCAACTTCTAGCCAATAAAAACAATAGTTCCCTACCCCACCATTTTGGAAACAAGAAACCACCTCTTAATTACTATATCAGAGATGTAGTTTTTGATCAGGAGGACGATTATATGTGGATTGTAGTTGCTGAAGCAATGAGCATATTACAGCAGCCAACTCTGAATGCTCAGTTGTTTTTAGACTGCGCTCTCCTCCAGCCAAATAAAACTGAGTTTTGTTTAGTTGGCGCACGCAGTGGAGTCGGGTTCAGTCTTGTGAAACCTCATGCAGAATCATCCTAATCTGTGAAATTTTCTTGGTAAATACTTGTTTTTCAGATTTTTGTTTTAATGTTTCAATTTTTGACTACTCACTTAGTGAACTTCCTTTGTAAAACGAAGATAACCCTAAAAGTCCAAAAGTTCATTGCTGAAAAAGATGTTGGCATTAAGTAATAGAGCAACATATCAGTAATTTTCATATTTTTCTTTAAAGTTTTACCCATGAAGATAAGTTATATGAAATTATAAGTTAAACTTATAGTGATAACGTGCAGTGTAATGCGGCAATTAATTATGTGTATGTATGTATGTATGTATGTATGTATGTATGTATATATACATATGCATATATATATATATATATATATATATACTGTATATATAAGTTAAGTATACCTTAGTTTAACCAGACCACTGAGCTGATTAACAGCTCTCCTAGGGCTGGCCCGAAGGACTAGACTTATTTTACTTGGCTAAGAACCATTTGGTTACCTAGCAACGGGACCTACAGCTTATTGTGGAATTCGAGCCACATTATAGCGAGAAATGAATTTCTATCACTAGAAATAAATTCCTCTAATTCTTCATTGGCCGGCTGGAGAATTGAACGAGGGCCAAGCAGAGTGCTAACCAGGAACGGTACCAACCCATCCAACGAGGAACTATATATATATATATATATATATATATATATATATATATATATATATATATATATATATATATATATATATATATATATATATATATATATATATATATAAGTGCCATTGTTATATATAGCTCATGTATGTATATTCAAATTTATTGTAAAACCTAAAATTGTACAATAAAGAGCGGTGAATCGACTCACGTATTCAAAATTGAGGGACAGGGAAGTGGTCAAAACATCTCTGAACATTAACGCCAGCTACATACTGGAAGTCATAACGAAAAACCCCACCCCTTCTCTATCAACCTATTATTCCACCTTTGTCAGCCTTTAATTGCCCATGGGTACTATCGTTCATCTCCTTATTCTAGCGCCGCTGCTGTGAATGTTGTGAAGACGCGGGACAGAAACTGGTGAGTTAACTGACAATTGCCCACACTAGGGACAGAGACTGAAGGGCGGGAACGAAAGCTGTATAAGGACCTTACCAAGGGTCAAGCGAGGAGTTCGTTACCAGCCAGACACAGAGTAGAGTCCTTGCCAGGTCGGTCTCTGACCACCCTCTCTCCTTCTGACATAGTCAACTTTTGTCGTGCTAGCATGGTCCCATCAAAGTCCCTTGCCTTAATTAACAAAAGTCTGGCCTACAAATCAAGACAACACATCTTACGGGAAAAGGTACAGTCTGGATTTGGAGTTTGTTACGACGCCCATTCTTCCACTATTATTTCCATCCTTTCTAATATTCATGACTCTTGGAGTCCTGAGACAGTAAGTGAAGTGTTAAATGTTTTCCATTTCAAGTAATGTAAGCACCTCATAGAATCTGCTATGCTTAGGTGTTACCCTCTCAGCCTTCAGCACTCCTGAAGTGAATGTGAAAGTGTTACCCTTGCAAACCAAGTGACAGTGAGTTTGTCTTGCAGAATAGACATTTGAGGCTGTGTGCCTAGATGTTCGTCCACAGTGCCAATTCCTGAATTCCTGACATGGAAGAGCACTTCAGGATTAATATCTGAAGATATATCTGCCTACGTGGCAGAGTTCCTGTATATTTACTTACTTTTAGAGGTCCCCACTGCAGTGTGATTTATTTCAGATTAGGATTAACTCTCTAGATAAGAATTTCCATCATAGATCATAAAGTCTTTGCTATTGGCACTACTTGATTTGTGATTAATGTAATAACAGTGCCAAGGAGCTAGTGAGGAGCTCCCTTTGCAATATCCTTCTTATCTTTGTAATAAAAATCAAATTACTGTTAAGTTAGTTCTTTTTATGGGTTTGGCCAAGTCAGTCAGATGTGTTTTAGATTGTGATTAGAGCCAGATAGACCTACCCCGAGCGGGCGCATATTCCCCAACTGTATTATGGTTCGGTCAGACAAGTGGGCGCCCTGTTTTTTTTTTTTTTTGCCATGCCTCTAGGTTAGGTTAGGTTAGGTTGGGTTAGGTTAGGATAGTTCATGGAATTTGCTTGTGTATTTTGGGCGTGGTAAACATTTTGAGGTTATTTTCAAGAAGATTCTATTGTTAGTTTTTAAGATATGGCATCCTGCTTTTTTCAGGGAAGGTCCCGAACCAGAATACCTGAAAAAAGCAGGATGCCATATCTTAAAAACTAACTATAGAATCTTCTTGAAAATGATCTCTATGTTTACTAATGCCCAAAAAATACATACTTATACTATATATATATATATATATATATATATATATATATATATATATATATATATATATATATATATATATATATGTATGTATGTATGTGTGTATGTATGTATGTATGTATGTATAATGTCCACACTATCACTATTGAATTGAATTCACCATACCTTTGGCATAACATACAGTATATCCAAGTGGATTTATAAATGATAAATTCACCTTCCGCACCTGAGTTCCAGTTTGAGCCGTTGGTTTAGATACAGTGATAGATGATAGACTTTCTGTCACTATATCAGAACCAGAGTCATAGCTTTGAACTCTGAGGTAGATGCACATATCAATTATAATTTTTTTGTTGGGGGCGGTTAAATTGAACCTAGTCCCGGACAAAACTCCCTTTCCTCCTGGTCTGGGTTACTCGTGAATATGGCAACGTCGCACGCTTTCGAGTCCGCCCGGAATTGGGAAACTGCCTCGGCGATAGTTAAACTATTCACTTGTAATGAATGAAGGGGGTTTGTCTGAGACGCTTTGCTTAATCCATGCCTTTCACTGTATTCTACTATTTTCACCCATATAAAACGTTGTTCGGCCGTTAAGAAAGCGTTCAGTGGATTTGTATGAATTTTTATCGTTCCTAGTGTAATAAGTCACATCCTTATGCAATAGATAAAGAGTTCGAACTCCAATCGCTTTTAAAGGTAAGAATCTCTCTCTCTCTCTCTCTCTCTCTCTCTCTCTCTCTCTCTCTCTCTCTCTCTCTCTCTCTCATAGTTTTCTGTTATTTCTTGACAATTTTTGCCTCAGTAATTCATTTCTCCGCCGCCGACATCTTCTGTTTTCAGGTTTTTATTCGAAATTCCTTTTCAATTACTTTATTTTCCCTTATGGAAAGTTCATGAGACATATTTTGCTGTTGACAGGTGCTGCTAAAATTCAATAAATAGGTCCTCTATTAGAGGTCATCTCTATTCTACGACGGTTCAAGTAAACTGTAGGCTCGAATGAATGAATTTATGAAATTTACGGCCGAAGCCGAGTGCCGGAAGACTGTCTACCCTTACATTACCTATGTCGTTGTTGAGAAAAGTTTCCCGTGTGTGCGACGAGCGGTTATATTTCACTTTGTTGAAAAGTAAACAACCAAGGCAGGCTAATATTCTCAGGTCGATTTTTCCGTTCCTTTTTTGAATTCTCGAAGTAGCGTGTGTTTATTATGAATATTAGCCCAAGTTTTTTGCGGTCTTGCACGCCATTCCTGGCAGCAGTGTATGAAAATTAATGTGTCCATGAATACTACAGTATATGTTGTATGCAAGAGATCTCGATTATTTGTTGGCTACCCTAGTTTAGGGTAGAAGTCACCAACATGAAGATTATCGCTTTAAGATAAGCAGGATACGTTATTCAGAAACATTTTGCAAAAGAATAATTATCGTCTAAATCGTTATAACGTTTACATTTCTCCATTTCTTTTGGAAGAGAAATTAATTAAGACGCTGCCTGTTTGTTCAAGTTTTTCAAATTTTCAAATAAAATATCTCGAAATTAAAGCATACGAGAATGAAATCATAAACAAATTTGAAAACATCCTAGAGATAAAAAGTGAGAGTCAGTGGTAAAACTATCTAATGCTGATTTATTTTAGGCGTGTGATAGTTACCAAGTGGAATCATGTCTGCTCCTCAGAATTTAGATCTTCTAGATAATAGAAAAAAAATGTAGCAATAGATAAAATACATTCCTGATTTCATGGAAAATGACACTTTTCGAGAAATACTCCGAAATCTAATCTTGCTGCGAAAGTAATATCTTATGACTCAAAATATATTATTCCTTGTGAATGAGGTAGCCTAGTAGTTACCAAGTACTGCTAAGATTGTTTACAGGTTATAAAGGTTTTGTTTAGCAAATTACGAATATCTACTTTTAAATGTTTCATATGATTTAATAATCATTTCATATAGGACAGTATTATTAGTAATGATAAGAAATGATTAGGTAACATTTTATTGACTTGAAAAGTGATACATGATTTCAGATTGAAGCTCCACTCATGAACGTCTGTGTGGCCATGGCAAACAGACACCAACACGATGCTGTTGCCCTGCGTGGGCAATTTGTTGGTGTGCGTAATGCAGGATTTAACGTTGGGGAGATTTCTAGGCAGACAGGCGAATCGACGCCAACCGTTCGTCTGTGGTTGCGGCGATTCGATGAATCTGGCATTTTAACAGATCTTCCGAGGTCGGGACGTCCGAGACTTACTACTGCAGCAAATGATGCAACGGTGCTGGCCGGCTTCCAAGAACACCCTTTCACTAACGCTGTAGAGAGAGACTACAATTGGAGGTTTCGGTCAGGACAAACAAACGAATGCTTCATCGTTTCTAACATTTCTAAAAAAATTGGGTGCAAGACTAGCCTTTGCACAGGAACACGTTGACTTGACTTTTGGAGTAGGGTTGTGTTTTTTGATGAAAAAACTTTTAACTCCTCTAGTCATGGTCGTGTCCATTGCTGGAGGCTTAACAACACCAGATAAGCAGACCGCAATGTTTATAAAGAGTCCAGAAGTGGCCATGTTTGTCTGAACATTTGGGGATGGACATATCTTAATAGCGTGGGTGAACTGACAGAAATTAACTACAGATTTTATTCTGATCAATACATAGAAATTTTAGAGGAAGCCATGCTAACCACTGTTAGAGCTTTTACTCGTCCTTATCCAGAGCGAATAATTTTCATGCAGGTAACCTATATTTCAGCTTTTTTTAAGAATGTTAATACTGTTGCAACAACAATATAGGGCCTGACAATTTTTGTGGATACTAATCAGATCTTCGATACTCGGTTTTGTATCATTACGGCTACTGTGATTCACCAAGTATTTTTTGTTTTTTCCTCTTTCGTTCAGGATCGCTCTAGCATCCACGCTTCACGCGTGGTAACTAGGTGGTTAATAATCATATTGATCAAATTGAGCTGCTGAACTGACCAAGTTGTGGTTGTGACCTCAACCCGATTGAAATGTTTTGGGCGAACATGGTCAACGCTTGGGTACCTCGGCAGGAGAGGAACAAACCACAACGATTCGAACACGTATTGGCTGAATGGGAGGCAGTGAGGCGATGACCGAACGTCGTTTGTGTCGTCGATGCCGAGACGTCTGCAAGAGGTCATCGACAGAGAAGGTGGCTGGACGAAATGTTAATCATTATTCAACATTATTTTCCTGTTTATATGTAGACTGGTTTGTTCATTGTTAAAATAAATTGCATATAAGTATTAATGTTCCGTTATTATTAAACCATTATTGAATTCAAGAGTGCTACCGTAGTAGTAAAATAATAGATGGAACAAGATGGTGGTTATCTAGGAATTGGTCCTGAAATTCCTGAAATAAAACTACAGTAGTAGGCTATGGTGATGAAACAAAATGTTGGGCTTACAGTAATGACTGATAGCTGAAATTCAACAAGTTGAAAGTTTTGTTTAGAATAATTATTCTTTGGTCCAAAGTTATAAATAATTTCGTGCCTTGTTATAGTTCTAATGTTGCTCTTAATAACCTTTTAATGATAAGTTCTAATGTTGCTCTTAATAACCTTTTAATGCTAAGATAATATAAAAGTATAATCGACTAGATAAGAAATTAAGGGTCTCCCCCCCCCCGCGAAAAATATGCTTACTACATGTCTGTTAAGCTCCGTTATTTAAATAGAATATATATAATAAAAATCTGAAAAAAATTATA